>NC_143044.1:58305000-58327500 GCF_057628025.1 Oncorhynchus mykiss | reverse complement strand
TACATATGGCTGTCTGGACTGTTGGTGTCTGGCATGACTTCTGTCTGGCACCTAACTAGTGTTAGATATCATAGTGTTGTCTGGCTCCTATCTAGTGTTAGATATCATAGTGTTGTCTGACTCCTATCTAGTGTTAGATATCATAGTGTTGTCTGACTCCTATCTAGTGTTAGATATCATAGTGTTGTCTGGCTCCTATCTAGTGTTAGATATCATAGTGTTGTCTGACTCCTATCTAGTGTTAGATATCATAGTGTTGTCTGACTCCTATCTAGTGTTAGATATCATAGTGTTGTCTGACTCCTATTTAGTGTTAGATATCATAGTGTTGTCTGGCTCCTAACTAGTGTTAGATATCATAGTGTTGTCTGGCTCCTATCTAGTGTTAGATATCATAGTGTTGTCTGGCTCCTATCTAGTGTTAGATATCATAGTGTTGTCTGACTCCTATCTAGTGTTAGATATCATAGTGTTGTCTGACTCCTATCTAGTGTTAGATATCATAGTGTTGTCTGACTCCTATCTAGTGTTAGATATCATAGTGTTGTCTGACTCCTATTTAGTGTTAGATATCATAGTGTTGTCTGGCTCCTAACTAGTGTTAGATATCATAGTGTTGTCTGGCTCCTATCTAGTGTTAGATATCATAGTGTTGTCTGGCTCCTATCTAGTGTTAGATATCATAGTGTTGTCTGACTCCTATCTAGTGTTAGATATCATAGTGTTGTCTGACTCCTATCTAGTGTTAGATATCATAGTGTTGTCTGACTCCTATTTAGTGTTAGATATCATAGTGTTGTCTGGCTCCTAACTAGTGTTAGATATCATAGTGTTGTCTGGCTCCTATCTAGTGTTAGATATCATAGTGTTGTCTGACTCCTATCTAGTGTTAGATATCATAGTGTTGTCTGGCTCCTATCTAGTGTTAGATATCATAGTGTTGTCTGGCTCCTATTTAGTGTTAGATATCATAGTGTTGTCTGGCTCCTATTTAGTGTTAGATATCATAGTGTTGTCTGGCTCCTATCTAGTGTTAGATATCATAGTGTTGTCTGGCTCCTATTTAGTGTTAGATATCATAGTGTTGTCTGGCTCCTATCTAGTGTTAGATATCATAGTGTTGTCTGGCTCCTATTTAGTGTTAGATATCATAGTGTTGTCTGGCTCCTATCTAGTGTTAGATATCATAGTGCTGTCTGGCTCCTATCTAGTGTTAGATATCATAGTGTTGTCTGGCTCCTATCTAGTGTTAGATATCATAGTGTTGTCTGGCTCCTATCTAGTGTTAGATATCATAGTGTTGTCTGGCTCCTATCTAGTGTTAGATATCATAGTGTTGTCTGGCTCCTATTTAGTGTTAGATATCATAGTGTTGTCTGGCTCCTATCTAGTGTTAGATATCATAGTGTTGTCTGGCTCCTATCTAGTGTTAGATATCATAGTGTTGTCTGGCTCCTATCTAGTGTTAGATATCATAGTGTTGTCTGGCTCCTATCTAGTCCTGTGTTAGATATGTCCCATCATAGTGTTGTTCGTTTGCTCTTCCTGTTCTCTGTGTTCCAGACCAGGCCATGTCCTCAGCTAAGGCTTAGCGTTAAATCAAACCAAGCTCATGTCTGTTTAAGGCCTGTGATGAACGATGCAGGTCTTTCATGAGGGGGTGGGGTATTTGTTTGGTAATGAGCTCAGATGCTCTGCCTTTATCCTGATCGGTAAACGACAGGGACAAGAAGAAGAGGAGAGACGGGGAGGGAGGGAACACGAGACCTAGGCACACGCAGGCATGCACTCGCTGGCACACACACACACACACCTTCTCCTGCTGCAGGTGAATGTAAAGTGAGGTACTGACTGGGGTCAGTTTGGGATCCTTATGGTAATTAGCTTCATCAGACCTGATTTAGATCAGATGTAGAGGAGACTCTGGATCCTTATGGTAATTAGCTTCATCAGACCTGATTTAGATCAGATGTAGAGGAGACTCTGGATCCTTATGGTAATTAGCTGCATCAGACCTGATTTAGATCAGATGTAGGGGAGACTCTGGATCCTTATGGTAATTAGCTTCATCAGACCTGATTTAGATCAAGGGATGTAGAGGAGACTCTGGATCCTTACAGAAAACACATTGCTTAGGTGATTGCTGCACGTGGTGTATCTCTCTGTGTGTGTGTGTGTGTGTGTGTGTGTGTGTGTGTGTGTGTGTGTGTGTGTGTGTGCGTGTGCGTGTGCGTGTGCGTGTGCGTGTGTGTGTGTGTGTGTGTATGTTTAAATGATGGAAAGCTTTGCCCTTGTTCTCACTGAAACAACATTCTTCAGTAGGGTGACACCCTGTACAATATTAGATGCTTGGCAGAGACAAGTCTTTATTTTGGTTATATGAGAACTATGGTATAATAACAACACAATAGAAAACACAGCACCCACACCCCCAGATCACATGACAACAGCACCCACTCCCCCAGATCACATGACAACAGCACCCACACCCCCAGATCACATGACAACAGCACCCACACCCCCAGATCACATGACAACAGCACCCACACCCCCAGATCACATGACAACAGCACCCACACCCCCAGATCACATGACAACAGCACCCACACCCCCAGATCACATGACAACAGCACCCACTCCCCCAGATCACATGACAACAGCACCCACACCCCCAGATCACATGACAACAGCACCCACTCCCCCAGATCACATGACAACAGCACCCACACCCCCAGATCACATGACAACAGCACCCACACCCCCAGATCACATGACAACAGCACCCACACCCCCAGATCACATGACAACAGCACCCACACCCCCAGATCACATGACAACAGCCACTGTTAACCTCCTATCAGATCACATGATAACAGCCACTGTTAACCTATCAGATCACATGACAACAGCCACTGTTAACCTCCTATCAGATCACATGACAACAGCCACTGTTAAACTCCTATCAGATCACATGACAACAGCCACTGTTAAACTCCTATCAGATCACTTGACAACAGCCACTGTTAACCTCCTATCAGATCACATGACAACAGCCACTGTTGACCTCCTATCAGATCACATGACAACAGCCACTGTTAACCTCCTATCAGATCACATGATAACAGCCACTGTTAACCTATCAGATCACATGACAACAGCCACTGTTAACCTCCTATCAGATCACATGACAACAGCCACTGTTAAACTCCTATCAGATCACATGACAACAGCCACTGTTAAACTCCTATCAGATCACTTGACAACAGCCACTGTTAACCTCCTATCAGATCACATGACAACAGCCACTGTTGACCTCCTATCAGATCACATGACAACAGCCACTGTTAACCTCCTATCAGATCACATGATAACAGCCACTGTTAACCTATCAGATCACATGACAACAGCCACTGTTAACCTCCTATCAGATCACATGACAACAGCCACTGTTAAACTCCTATCAGATCACATGACAACAGCCACTGTTAAACTCCTATCAGATCACTTGACAACAGCCACTGTTAACCTCCTATCAGATCACATGACAACAGCCACTGTTGACCTCCTATCAGATCACATGACAACAGCCACTGTTAACCTCCTATCAGATCACATGACAACAGCCACTGTTAACCTCCTATCAGATCACATGACAACAGCCACTGTTAACCTCCTATCAGATCACATGACAACAGCCACTGTTAACCTCCTATCAGATCACATGACAACAGCCACTGTTGACCTCCTATCAGATCACATGACAACAGCCACTGTTAACCTCCTATCAGATCACATGACAACAGCCACTGTTAACCTATCAGATCACATGACAACAGCCACTGTTGACCTCCTATCAGATCACATGACAACAGCCACTGTTAACCTCCTATCAGATCACATGACAACAGCCACTGTTAACCTCCTATCAGATCACATGACAACAGCCACTGTTAAACTCCTATCAGATCACATGACAACAGCCACTGTTAACCTCCTATCAGATCACATGATAACAGCCATTGTTAACCTCCTATCAGATCACATGACAACAGCCACTGTTAAACACCTATCAGATCACATGACAACAGCCACTGTTAACCTCCTATCAGATCACATGACAACAGCCACTGTTAATCTCCTATCAGATCACATGACAACAGCCACTGTTAACCTCCTATCAGATCACATGACAACAGCCACTGTTGACCTCCTATCAGATCACATGACAACAGCCACTGTTAACCTCCTATCAGATCACATGACAACAGCCACTGTTAACCTCCTATCAGATCACATGATAACAGCCATTGTTAACCTCCTATCAGATCACATGACAACAGCCACTGTTAACCTCCTATCAGATCACATGACAACAGCCACTGTTAACCTCCTATCAGATCACATGACAACAGCCACTGTTGACCTCCTATCAGATCACATGACAACAGCCACTGTTAACCTCCTATCAGATCACATGACAACAGCCACTGTTAACCTCCTATCAGATCACATGATAACAGCCATTGTTAACCTCCTATCAGATCACATGACAACAGCCACTGTTAACCTCCTATCAGATCACATGACAGCCATTATTAACCTGTATGCTATGTCTTAGCATACTTGTGAGGACATTTTGAAGACCAACAATTGATTAACATTCAAAATCCTATTTTCCCTAACCCTAAATCTAGCCTTAACCCCTAACTCCAACCCTAACCCTTAACCCCTAACTCCAACCCTAACCCTAGCCTTAACCTCTAACTCCAACCCTAACCCTAGCCTTAACCCCTAACTCCAACCCTAACCCTTAACCCCTAACTCCAACCCTAACCCTAGCCTAAACCCCTAACTCCAACCCTAACCCTAGCCTTAACCCCTAACTCCAACCCTAACCCTTAACCCCTAACTCCAACCCTAACCCTAGCCTTAACCTCTAACTCCAACCCTAACCCTAGCCTTAACCCCTAACTCCAACCCTAACCCTAGCCTTAACCCCTAACTCCAACCCTAACCCTAGCCTTAACCCCTAACTCCAACCCTAACCCTAGCCTTAACCCCTAACCCCTAACTCCAACCCTAACCCTAGCCTTAACCCCTAACTCCAACCCTAACCCTAGCCTTAACCCCTAACTCCAACCCTAACCCTAGCCTTAACCCCTAACCCCTAACTCCAACCCTAACCCTAGCCTTAACCCCTAACTCCAACCCTAACCCTAGCCTTAACCCCTAACACCTAACTCCAACCCTAACCCTAGCCTTAACCCCTAACTCTAACCCTAACCCTAGCCTTAACCCCTAACTCCAACCCTAACCCTAGCCTTAACCCCTAACTCCAACCCTAACCCTAGCCTTAACCCCTAACCCCTAACTCCAACCCTAACCCTAGCCTTAACCCCTAACTCCAACCCTGATTATAACCTTAACCCCTAACTCCAACCCTGACCCTAGCCTTAACCCCTAACTCCAACCCTAACCCTTAACCCCTAACTCCAACCCTAACCCTAGCCTTAAACCCTAACTCCAACCCTAACCCTAGCCTTAAACCCTAACTCCAACCCTAACCCTAGCCTTAACCCCTAACTCCAACCCTGACCCTAGCCTTAACCCCTAACTCGAACCCTAACCCTAGCCTTAACCCCTAACCCCTAACTCCAACCCTAACCCTTAACCCCTAACTCCAACCCTAACCCTAGCCTTAACCCCTAACTCCAACCCTGATTATAACCTTCACCCCTAACTCCAACCCTGATTATAACCTTAACCCCTGATTACAACCTTAACCCCTAACTCCAACCCTAACCCTAGCCTTAACCCCTAACTCCAACCCTAACCCTTAACCCCTAACTCCAACCCTAACCCTAGCCTTAAACCCTAACTCCAACCCTAACCATAGCCTTAACCCCTAACTCCAACCCTAACCCTAGCCTTAACCTCTAACTCCAACCCTAACCCTAGCCTTAACCCCTAACTCCAACCCTAACCCTAGACTTAACCCCTAACTCCAACCCTAACCCTAGCCTTAACCCCTAACTCCAACCCTAACCCTAGCCTTAACCCCTAACTCCAACCCTGATTATAACCTTAACCCCTAACTCCAACCCTGATTATAACCTTAACCGCTAACTCCAACCCTGACCCTAGCCTTAACCGCTAACTCCAACCCTAACCCTAGCCTTAACCCCTAACCCCTAACTCCAACCCTAACCCTAACCCCTAACTCCAACCCTGATTATAACCTTAACCCCTAACTCCAACCCTAACCCTTAACCCCTAACTCCAACCCTGATTATAACCTTAACCCCTAACTCCAACCCTGATTATAATCTTAACCCCTAACTCCAACCCTAACCCTAGCCTTAACCCCTAACTCCAACCCTGATTATAACCATAACCCCTAACTCCATCCCTAACCCTTAACCCCTAACTCCAACCCTGATAATAACCTTAACCCCTAACTCCAACCCTGATTATAACCTTAATCCAGAGCCTAAAATAACCTTCTTACAAGTGAGGACCGTCAAAATGTCATCACTTCTGAGTTTTAAGTGGTTTACTATTGTTGTGAAGACTTCCGGTACTCACAAGTACAGTAAAATACACACACACACACACACACACACACACACACACACACACACACACACACACACACACACACACACACACTGAGAAACCAAAACATGGACGGGAAGTGTCTTTTAACACCAGAAGCACATTGTTTTACAGTGGGTTCTGAAGGAGGGATGGAGAGGGAGAAGAGAGGGAAAAGAGAGAGGGAGAAGAGAGAGGGAAAAGAGAGAGGGAAAAGAGAGAGGGAGAAGAGAGAGGGAAAGAGAGAGGGAAAAGAGAGAGGGAGAAGAGAGAGGGAGAAGAGAGAGGGAGAAGAGAGAGGGGGAAGAGAGAGGGGGAAGAGAGAGGGAAGAGAGAGGGAAAAGAGAGAGGGAGAAGAGAGGGAAAAGAGAGAGGGAGAAGAGAGAGGGAGAAGAGAGAGAGAGAAGGGGAAGATAGAGGGAGATGAGAGAGGGGGAAGAGAGAGGGAGAAGAGAGAGGGAAGAGAGAGGGAAAAGAGAGAGGGAGAAGAGAGGGAAAAGAGAGAGAGGGAAGAGAGAGGGAGATGAGAGAGGGAGAATAGAGAGGGGGAAGAGAGAGGGAGAAGAGAAAGGGAGAAGAGAGAGGGAGAAAAGAGGGAGAAGAGAGAGGGAGAAGAGAAAGGGAGAAGAGAGGCGAGAGGGAGATGAGAGGGATAAGAGAGAGAGAGAGAGAGGAAGAAGAGAGAGGGAGAAGAGAGAGGGAGGGAGAAGAGAGGAGAGAGAGGGAGGAGAGAGGGAGAGGAGAGATAGAAAGGGAGAAGAGAGGGATAAGAGAGAGGAGAGAGAGAGAGAGAGGAAGAAGAGAGAGGGAGAAGAGAGAGGGAGGGAGAAGAGAGAGGAGAGAGAGAGAGAGAGAGAGAGGGAGAAGAGAGGAGAGAGAGAAAGAGAGAGAGAGAGGGAGAAGAGAGAGGAGAGAGAGAGGGAGAAGAGAAGGAACAGCTGGGGTAATTTACTCTCATGTCTTCCTCCTGACTGAATAATCTGACTCCTTAATAAAAACAGGAAGGGAATTCATTTGGAATGCATCCCATAACGGCGCCCTATTCCCTACGTAGTGCCCTAGTTTTGACCAGGGCCCACAGGGAATATGATGTCATTTGGGACACACCCTTGGTCTGCTCCCGCCAGCTGCCTGGGTTCAGGCTATAAATGAGTTCCATTTTCATTGTAATAATGTTCATCTTCCTGCTACTTCCCAATCATGCGTTGGTAACAATTCAGTTAGTTTTGTCCTCGCTGAAAACAGACCACCATCTTAATGACTGTTTCTGTGAGCAGGCCCTAGAAATACAACACCATACACACAACACCATGCCAACCGGAGAGGCATTTGTTATTGTCGAGTCCGACTGAGACGTAGCAGAGAGGCTGCTGTTACTGTGAACCGGGGGGGGGGGGGGAGGTGTCCCTCAGGTCTGTACTATACTCTCCTATCTCTGCCAGGGAGGCTGCTGTTACTGTGAACCGGGGGGGGGGGGGGGGGGGGGGGTGTCCCTCAGGTCTGTACTATACTCTCCTATCTCTGCCAGGGAGGCTGCTGTCACTGTGAACAGGGGGGGGGCAGAAAATGTCCCTCAGGTCTGTAGGGGGGAAGAGAACAGAAAATGTCCCTCAGGCCTGTACTATACTCCCCTATCTCTGCCAGGGAGGCTGCTGTTACTGTGAACCGGGGGGGGGGGGGGGGGGGGGGGGGATGTCCCTCAGGTCTGTACTATACTCCCCCAGGCTACTGACACTCCACTACAGATTGTAAAAAAAAAAGAATGAAATAAAGTAAAATCAAATTTCTCCACTGAAGTCATTCCCCTGGAGGGGGTGTTGGTGATTTCAGTGACAAAGTGCTATTTGCTGACAAGTCGTTTACACATTAACCCGGCGGATCAGAGGATAGAAAACAGCCAAACGCCAATTATATCACCTTGAAGATATGACATGTTCCAGGGACAGGTAACTAGGTGAACATGACCAGGTGAAACAGACTGCCGGGACGAAAGGATTGAACAGTCAAGAACCTCGACTGATTTCTACTGATCTACATGAAGCTTTTAACACAGGAAACAGAAACGTCCCCCCCCCCAAAAAAAGATATTTAACATCATCGAGAGTTTGAGAAATAGAAGGCCAATAATTGTTGAACATTTATATATACTACACTATTACTACAATATCTAGTTCAACTACAGTAGTTTGAATTTGGACCCCTTTTCACAGAGCGTTACAGTCTATACGTCATATATAATATATACAGTCCGACACCGGTGGTAACTCTCTGAGAAAATAAGACGCTCCAGCAAATTAAAACTTCAAAAGATCTAGCAGACGTATAAAACATTTAAAAATCAATATGCGACAGATCAATGCTCATAGAAATTTCATGAACTTTGAACCCATACAGGTATTATGATGAGAGAGAGAAGAGGAGGAGGAGGAGGAGGAGGAGGAGGAGGAGGAGGAGGAGGAGAAGAAGGAGGAGGAGGAGGAGGAGGAGGAGGATTGGGAGGAGGAGGAGAGTGAGGGCTGATTTCCAGACAGGCAGAAAGGAGATTGTTCCTGCCAGGGTTAAAGCGCCGTGCACAGACAGGCCGGCTGAGGAGATGGACACTCAACTCGAGAGATGGTGGTGCTCCCACTGTTATGTTTAATACTACTCTGTCAGAAATTACATTTCAAGTCTATTTCTGTTAAAAGGCAGAATAAAACAGCCCCCAGCCCCCAACCTCAAACCCCCACCACTCGCCCAACGGTACTTAGTGAACCACATCGATGGAGGCTGTAGAAGGACCAGTCTCAGGTTAACAGCCAACCCACTGATTTCAAATCAAATTGGTTTCCTCTCGCAGCCGATCGCAGGTGCAAATTAATATTGTAAAATGAAGATCAATACAAGGACAGGCCAGCTGCAAAATAAAATCAATCGATGGGCGGCTAAATTATTGCTGCGTTTTCCTCATTTAGGATGAGTTGTGTTTTCCTCATGTAGGATGAGTTGCGTTTTCCTCATGTAGGATGAGTTGTCTTTTCCTCATGTAGGATGAGTTGTCTTTTCCTCATGTAGGATGAGTTGCGTTTTCCTCATGTAGGATGAGTTGTGTTTTCCTCATTTAGGATGAGTTGTCTTTTCCTCATTTAGGATGAGTTGCGTTTTCCTCATTTAGGATGAGTTGTGTTTTCCTCATTTAGGATGAGTTGTCTTTTCCTCATTTAGGATGAGTTGCGTTTTCCTCATTTAGGATGAATTGCGTTTTCCTCATTTAGGATGAGTTGTGTTTTCCTCATTTAGGATGAGTTGCGTTTTCCTCTCATTTAGGATGAGTTGTGTTTTCCTCATTTAGGATGAGTTGTGTTTTCCTCATTTAGGATGAGTTGCGTTTTCCTCATTTAGGATGAATTGCGTTTTCCTCATTTAGGATGAGTTGTGTTTTCCTCATTTAGGATGAGTTGTGTTTTCCTCATTTAGGATGAATTGCGTTTTCCTCATTTAGGATGAGTTGTGTTTTCCTCATTTAGGATGAGTTGTGTTTTCCTCATTTAGGATGAGTTGTGTTTTCCTCATTTAGGATGAGTTGTGTTTTCCTCATTTAGGATGAGTTGTGATTTCCTCTCATTTAGGATGAGTTGTGTTTTCCTCATTTATAGGATGAGTTGCGTTTTCCTCTCATTTAGGATGAGTTGTGTTTTCCTCTCATTTAGGATGAGTTGCGTTTTCCTCATTTAGGATGAGTTGTGTCTTCCTCATTTAGGATGAGTTGTGTTTTCCTCTCATTTAGGATGAGTTGCGTTTTCCTCATTTAGGATGAGTTGTGTTTTCCTCATTTAGGATGAGTTGTGTTTTCCTCATTTAGGATGAGTTGTGTTTTCCTCATTTAGGATGAGTTGTGTTTTCCTCATTTAGGATGAGTTGCGTTTTTCTCATTTAGGATGAGTTGCGTTTTCCTCATTTAGGATGAGTTGTGTTTTCCTCATTTAGGATGAGTTGTGTCTTCCTCATTTAGGATGAGTTGTGTTTTCCTCATTTAGGATGAGTTGTGTCTTCCTCATTTAGGATGAGTTGCGTTTTCCTCATTTAGGATGAGTTGTGTTTTCCTCATTTAGGATGAGTTGCGTTTTCCTCATTTAGGATGAGTTGCGTTTTCCTCATTTAGGATGAGTTGCGTTTTCCTCATTTAGCATGAGTTGCGTTTTCCTCATTTAGGATGAGTTGCGTCTTCCTCTCGTAGTCAATACTTTGCTGCTTCTTTCTCATTAATTTCTCAAAACATTTGGCTTCCAATCACAGATGCTGTCTCTGTTCTGAACGGGGCCCTATTCCCCACATAGGGCCCTGGTCAAAAGTAGTGTACTATATAGGGAAGAGTGGTGCCGTTTCTTGACAGACCCAATGAGTGTATGGTAGGACCCGAGACCTGGGAAGAGGAGAGGCTAAACCCCACATCTATCATCCATCCTGTCTTTGACTAGCCGAGCAGAGCAGGACCAGCGCTCCTGACATAGCTATCATCCATCCTGTCTTTGACTAGCCGAGCAGAGCAGGACCAGCGCTCCTGACATAGCTATCATCCATCCTGTCTTTGACTAGCCGAGCAGAGCAGGACCAGCGCTCCTGACATAGCTATCATCCATCCTGTCTTTGACTAGCCGAGCAGAGCAGGACCAGCGCTCCTGACACATCTATCATCCATCCTGTCTTTGACTAGCCGAGCAGAGCAGGACCAGCGCTCCTGACATAGCTATCATCCATCCTGTCTTTGACTAGCCGAGCAGAGCAGGACCAGCGCTCCTGACATAGCTATCATCCATCCTGTCTTTGACTAGCCGAGCAGAGCAGGACCAGCGCTCCTGACATAGCTATCATCCATCCTGTCTTTGACTAGCCGAGCAGAGCAGGACCAGCGCTCCTGACATAGCTATCATCCATCCTGTCTTTGACTAGCCGAGCAGAGCAGGACCAGCGCTCCTGACATAGCTATCATCCATCCTGTCTTTGACTAGCCGAGCAGAGCAGGACCAGCGCTCCTGACACATCTATCATCCATCCTGTCTTTGACTAGCCGAGCAGAGCAGGACCAGCGCTCCTGACATAGCTATCATCCATCCTGTCTTTGACTAGCCGAGCAGAGCAGGACCAGCGCTCCTGACACATCTATCATCCATCCTGTCTTTGACTAGCCGAGCAGAGCAGGACCAGCGCTCCTGACACATCTATCATCCATCCTGTCTTTGACTAGCCGAGCAGAGCAGGACCAGCGCTCCTGACATAGCTATCATCCATCCTGTCTTTGACTAGCCGAGCAGAGCAGGACCAGCGCTCCTGACATAGCTATCATCCATCCTGTCTTTGACTAGCCGAGCAGAGCAGGACCAGCGCTCCTGACATAGCTATCATCCATCCTGTCTTTGACTAGCCGAGCAGAGCAGGACCAGCGCTCCTGACATAGCTATCATCCATCCTGTCTTTGACTAGCCGAGCAGAGCAGGACCAGCGCTCCTGACACATCTATCATCCATCCTGTCTTTGACTAGCCGAGCAGAGCAGGACCAGCGCTCCTGACATAGCTATCATCCATCCTGTCTTTGACTAGCCGAGCAGAGCAGGACCAGCGCTCCTGACATAGCTATCATCCATCCTGTCTTTGACTAGCCGAGCAGAGCAGGACTAGCGCTCCTGACATAGCTATCATCCATCCTGTCTTTGACTAGCCGAGCAGAGCAGGACCAGCGCTCCTGACATAGCTATCATCCATCCTGTCTTTGACTAGCCGAGCAGAGCAGGACCAGCGCTCCTGACATAGCTATCATCCATCCTGTCTTTGACTAGCCGAGCAGAGCAGGACCAGCGCTCCTGACATAGCTATCATCCATCCTGTCTTTGACTAGCCGAGCAGAGCAGGACTAGCGCTCCTGACATAGCTATCATCCATCCTGTCTTTGACTAGCCGAGCAGAGCAGGACCAGCGCTCCTGACATAGCTATCATCCATCCTGTCTTTGACTAGCCGAGCAGAGCAGGACCAGCGCTCCTGACATAGCTATCATCCATCCTGTCTTTGACTAGCCGAGCAGAGCAGGACTAGCGCTCCTGACATAGCAAGGACAACCTATTTAAAGAGGCATTATAAAGTCATTCAAAATAGCAAAGAGGTGAGATAAATATACCCTAATCATACTGAAGTCCTATTTTCTCTACTTTAAATAGAGGGGGGGGGGGGGGGGGGGGGGGGGGGAGAGGGGAAATTGTAGATGGGGAAGAGATGGGGGGAGAGTGAGGGACAGGGGGAATGGGGGAGGGGGAGAGAGAGAGAGAGAGAGAGAGAGAGAGAGAGAGAGAGAGAGAGAGATTAGAGGGAGGGAAAGGGAAATTGTAGCGGTGAAGAGAGGGAGGTGAAGAGAGGGAGGAAAGGGGGAATGGGGAGGGGGGAGAGAGAGAGAGAGAGAGAGAGAGAGAGAGAGAGAGAGAGAGAGAAGAGAGAGAGAGAGAGAGAGAGGGGGAGGGAAAGGGGAAATGGGGAGGGGGAGAGAGAGAGAGAGAGAGAGAGAGAGAGAGAGAGAGGGAAAGGGGAAATGGGGAGGGGGAGAGAGAGAGAGAAGAGAGAGAGGGAGAGAGAGGGAGAGAGGGAGGGAAGGGGGAAATGGGGAAGAGAGGAGAGAGAGAGAGGGAGGGGAAAGGGGAAATGGGAGGGGTGTCATGCTCAATTGCTGCCACTTGTTTCATACATCTGATTTCACATTCACCGTATAATTTTCATGGCATCAAACAATGAAATGAAAAATCCCCTTTACAGAGCACAGTCTCTCTGACCAAGACGGTGTTATGTTCTTAGACTAATTAGGAGAGGAATACTATCGCTCCCTCTGTAACCCTTCTGTCCTCACCTCCCTCTACTCCCACCTCACCTCCTCTACTCCCACCTCACCTCACCTCCCTCTACTCCCACCTCACCTCCCTCTACTCCCACCTCACCTCCCTCTACTCCACCTCACCTCCCTCTCTACTCCCACCTCACCTCCCTCTCTCCACCTCACCTCCCTCTACTCCCACTCACCTCCCTCTATTCCACCTCACCTCCTCTACTCCCACCTCACCTCCCTCTCTCCACCTCACCTCCATCTCCACCTCACCTCCCTCTACTCCCACCTCAGCTCACCTCCTCTACTCCCACCTCACCGCCCTCTACTCCCACCTCACTTCCCTCTCTCCCACCTCAGCTCACCTCCCTCTACTCCCACCTCAGCTCACCTCCCTCTACTCCCACCTCACCTCCCTCTACTCCCACCTCACCTCACCTCCCTCTACTCCCACCTCACCGCCCTCTCTCCACCTCACCGCCCTCTCTCCCACCTCACCTCCCTCTCTCCCACCTCACCTCCCTCTACTCCACCTCACCTCCCTCTCTCCCACCTCACCTCCCTCTCTCCCACCTCACCTCCCTCTCTCCCACCTCACCTCCCCTCTACTCCACCTCCACCTCCCTCTACTCCCACCTCACCTCCCTCTACTCCCACCTCACCTCCCTCTACTCCCACCTCACCTCCCTCTACTCCCACCTCACCTCCCTCTACTCCCACCTCACCTCCCCTCTACTCCCACCTCACCTCCCTCTACTCCCACCTCACCTCCCTCTCTCCCACCTCACCTCCCTCTCTCCCACCTCACCTACCATATTCTCCCACCTCACCTCCCTCTCCACCTCACCTCCCCTCTACTCCCACCTCACCTCCCTCTACTCCACCTCACCTCCCTCTACTCCCACCTCACCTCCCTCTACTCCCACCTCACCTCCCTCTACTCCCACCTCACCTCCCTCTCTCCACCTCACCTCCCTCTACTCCACCTCACCTCCCTCTCTCCCACCTCACCTCCCTCTACTCCCACCTCACCTCCCTCTACTCCCACCTCACCTCCCTCTACTCCCACCTCACCTCCCTCTACTCCCACCTCACCTCCCTCTACTCCACCTCACCTCCCTCTCTCCCACCTCACCTCCCTCTACTCCCACCTCACCTCCCTCTACTCCCACTTCATCTCCCTCTCTCCCACCTCACCTCCCTCTACTCCACCTCACCTCCCTCTCTCCCACCTCACCTCCCTCTACTCCCACCTCACCTCCCTCTACTCCCACCTCACCTCCATCTCTCCCACCTCACCTCCCTCTACTCCCACCTCAGCTCACCTCCCTCTACTCCACCTCACCGCCCTCTATTCCCACCTCACTTCCCTCTACTCCCACCTCAGCTCACCTCCCTCTACTCCCACCTCAGCTCACCTCCCTCTACTCCCACCTCACCTCCCTCTCTCTCCCACCTCACCGCCCTCTACTCCCACCTCACCTCCCTACTCTCCACTGAGCTCACCTCCCTCTACTCCCACCTCACCTCCCTCTCTCCCACCTCACCGCCCTCTACTCCCACCTCACCTCCCTCTCTCCACCTCAGCTCACCTCCCCTACTACTCCACCTCACCGCCCTCTACTCCACCTCATCTCCCTCTCTCCCACCTCAGCTCACCTCCCTCTACTCCCACCTCACCTCCCTCTCTCCACCTCACCTCCCTCTCTCCACCTCACCGCCCTCTACTCCCACCTCACCTCACCTCCCTCTCTACTCCCACCTCACCTCCCTCTCTACTCCCCCTCTCACCTCCCTCTACTCCCCCTCACCGCCCTCTACTCCACCTCACTTCCCTCTACTCCCACCTCAGCTCACCTCCCTATCTCCCACCTCAGCTCACCTCCCTCTACTCCCACCTCACCTCCATCTACTCCCACCTCACCGCCCTCTCTCCCACCTCACCTCCCTCTACTCCCACCTCAGCTCACCTCCCTCTACTCCCACCTCACCTCCCTCTTCCACCTCACCGCCCTCTCTCCCACCTCACCTCATTCCCTCTACTCTCACATCACCTCCCTCTACTCCACCCTCACCGCCCTCTACTCCCACCTCACCTCCCTCTCTCCCACCTCACCTCCCTCTACTCCACCTCACCTCCCTCTCTCCCACCTCACCTCCCTCTCTCCCACCTCACCTCCCTCTACTCCCACCTCACCTCCTGCTCTCCCTCTACTCCCACCTCACCTCCCTCTACTCCCACCTCACCTCCCTCTACTCCCACCTCACCTCCCTCTACTCCCACCTCACCTCCCTCTACTCCCACCTCACCTCCCTCTCTCCCACCTCACCTCCCTCTACTCCCACCTCACCTCACTCTACTCCACCTCACCTCCCTCTCTCCACCTCACCTCCCCTCTACTCCCACCTCACCTCCCTCTACTCCCACCTCACCGCCCTCTACTCCACCTCACCTTCCTCTACTCCCACCTCACCTCCCTCTCTCCCACCTCACCTCCCTCTACTCTCACCCTCACCGCCCTCTACTCCCACCTCACCTCCCTCTACTCTCACCTCACCTCCCTCTACTCCCACCTCACCTCCCTCTACTCCCACCTCAGCTCCCTACTCTCCACCTCACCGCCCTCTCTCCACCTCACCTCCCTCTACTCCCACCTCACCGCCCTCTACTCCCACCTCACCGCCCTCTCTCCACCCTCACCGCCCTCTACTCCCACCTCACCTCCCTCTACTCCCACCTCACCGCCCTCTACTCCCACCTCACCCTCCTCCCTCTACTCCCACCTCACCGCCCTCTACTCCCACCTCACCTCCTCTACTCCCACCTCACCCTCCTCTCTCTCCACCTCACCTCCCTCTACTCCCACCTCACCGCCCTCTACTCCCACCTCACCTCCCTCTACTCCCACCTCACCTCCCTCTACTCCCACCTCACCTCCCTCTACTCCACCTCAGCTACTCACCTCCCCACTACTCCCACCTCACCGCCCTCTACTCCCACCTCACCTCCCTCTACTCCACCTCACCTCACCTCCCTCTCTCCCACCTCACCGCCCTCTACTCCACCTCACCGCCCTCTACTCCACCTCACCTCCCTCTACTCCACCTCACCGCCCTCTACTCCACCTCACCTCACCTCCCTCTACTCCCACCTCACCTCCCTCTACTCCCACCTCACCTCACCTCCCTCTACTCCCACCTCACCTCCCTCTACTCCACCTCACCGCCCTCTACTCCCACCTCACCTCCCTCTACTCTCACCTCACCTCCCTACTCCCCACCTCACCTCCCTCTACTCCCACCTCACCTCCCCTACTCCCACCTCACCGCCCTCTACTCCCACCTCACCTCCCTCTACTCCCACCTCAGCTCACCTCCCTCTACTCCCACCTCACCTCCCTCTACTCCCACCTCACCTCCCTCTCTCTCACCTCACCTCACCTCCCTCTTCTCTCCCACCTCACCTCCCACTACTCCCACCTCTCACCTCCCTACTCCCACCTCACCTCCCTCTACTCCACCTCACCTCCACTACTCCCACCTCACCTTCCATCTACTCCCACCTCACCTCCCTCTACTCCCACCTCATATTTCCCTCTCTCCACCTCAGCTCACCTCCCTCTACTCCCACCTCACCTCCTCTACTCCCACCTCACCTCCCTCTACTCCCACCTCACCTCCATCTACTCCCACCTCACTCTGACCCCACTCTACTCCACCTCACCTCCCTACTTCCCACCTCAACTCACCTCCCTCTCTCCTCACCCTCCCTCTCTCCCACCTCACCTCCCTCTACTCCACCTCACCTCCCTCTACTCCCACCTCACCTCCCTCTGCTCTCACCTCACCTCCCTCTACTCTCACCTCACCTCCCTCCTCCACCTCACCTCCCTCTACTCCCACCTCACCTCACCTCCCTCTACTCCCACCTCACCTCATCCCTCTCTCTCACATCACCTCCCTCTCTCCCACCTCACCTCCCTCTACTCTCACCTCACCTCCCTCTACTATTTCCACCTCACCTCCTCTACTCCCACCTCACCTCCCTCTACTCCACCTCACCTCACCTCCCACCCTACCCCTCCCTCTACTCCCACCTCACCTACTCACCTCCCTCTACTCCCACCTCACCTCACCTCCCATCCTACCCCTCCTCTACTCCCACCTCACCTCACCTCCCTCTACTCCCACCTCACCTCACCTCCCACCCTACCCCTCCCTCTACTCCCCACATCACCTCACCTCCCACCCTACCCCTCCTCTACTCCCACCTCACCCTCACCACCTACTCCCACCTCACCTCACCTCCCTCTACTCCACATCACCTCACCTCCCACCCTACCCCTCCCTCTACTCCCACATCACCTCACCTCCCACCCTACCCCTCCCTCTCTCCACCCTATTCACCTCACCTCCCACCCTACCCCTCCCTCTACTCCCACCTCACCTCACCTCCACCCTACTCCACCTCACCTCACCTTTGTTGTTTTGGGAGCAGGGTTTGTTGTTTTGGGAACAGGCTTTGTTGTTTGGCAACGGGTTTGTTGTTTGGGAGCGGGGTTTGTTGTTTGGGAGCGAGATTGTTGTTGGGAGTGGGGTTTGTTGTTTGGCAACAGGCTTTGTTGGGAGCGGGGTTTTCTTTCTGTTTTGGGAGCGGGGTTTGTTGTTTGGGAGCGGGGTTTGTTGTTTTGGGGACACAGGGTTTGTTGTTGGCAACAGGGTTTGTTGCTTAGGGAACAGGCTTTGTTGTTTGGGGGCGGGGTTTGTTGTTTGGGAGCGGGGTTTGTTGTTTGGGAACAGGGTTTGTTGTTTTGGGAACAGGGTTTGTTGTTTGGGAACAGGGTTTGTCTGTTTGGGAACAGGGTCCTAGGACCTGTGTTGTGAGATCTTACTACTTCAAAATTTCTAAGTTAACAGAAACGATGCCTGTTATCACAGCTTAAAAGAAGGAGCGGCCTCCCGAGTTGAGCAGAAGTGCATTGCAGTGCTTGAGGCGTCACTCACAGACCAGGGTCGACTTGGGGCTGTGTCACAGCCGGTGCGTGACCGGGAGACCCATGAGGCAGCGCACAATTGGCTCAGCGTCGTCCGGGTTAGGGGAGGGACTTACACTCCCGTCGTGCTAGCGACTCCTGTGGCGGGCCGGGCGCCTGCAGGCTGACTCCGGTCGCCAGCTTTACCGTGTTTCCTCCGACACATTGGTTAAGCGAGCAGTGCTTGCAAGAAGCAGTGCAGCTTGGTAAGATCACCATTAGAAGGAGGACGCAAGGCTCTCGACCTTCGCCTCTCCCAAGCCCGTAGGCAAAGTTGCAGCGTTGGGATGAGACTGTAATGACCAATTAGATATCAATGAGAGAGTGAGTGCGCTAATAAATATAATTAGAAAGAGTTTCAGGATAAATCCTTAGGAAATGGTATGATGAACATATAACAAGACAGGAAGGGAAACCCAGACCTGGGGATAATGGATTTTAAATGAACATGGCAGAGGAAGTCTGGTTCTAGGTGCCACAGTGCTGCTAAAGACCTGGAGTTTCTGGATACACTATTCAATATATAGTGTACTACTTTGAACTCATGCCAAATAGGGAGTCCTGGACCTGTGTTTGCCAATAGAGAGTCCTGGACCTGTGTCCAATGAGAGTCATGGATAAGTCCAATAGAGAGTCATGGACCTGTGTCCAATAAGAGAGTATGGATAAGTCCAATGGAGACCCTGGACCTGTGTCCAATGAAGAGAGTCCTGGATAAGTCTGATAGGGAGTCCTGGACCTGTGTCCAAAGAGAGTCCTGGGACCTGTCCAATCAGAGAGTCCTGGACCTGTGTCCAATAGAGAGTCACATGGACCTGTCCAAATAGAGTCCCTGGACCTGTGTCCAATAGAGAGTCCTGGACCTGTGTCCAATAGAGGCCTGGATAAGTCCAATAGAGAGGCCTGGACCTGCTGTCCAATAGAGAGTCCTGGACCTGTGTCCAATGAGAGGCCTGGACCTGTGCTTGATGAGGGCCTGGATAAGTCCAATAGAGAGGCCTGGACCTGTGTCCAATAGAGAGTCCTGGACCTGTGTCCAATGAGAGTCATGGATAAGTCCAATAGAAGTACCTGGACCTGTGTCCAATAGAGAGTAGATGGATAAGTCCAATAGAGTCCTGGACCTGTGTCCAATAGAGGCCTGGATAAGTCCAATAGAGAGTCCTGGACCTGTGTCCAGATGAGGCCTGGATAAGTCCAATAGAGAGGCCTGGACCTGTGTCCAATAGAGAGTCCTGGACCTGTGTCCAATAGAGAGTCATGGATAAGTCCAATAGAGAGTCCTGGACCTGTGTCCAATAAAGTAGTGGATAAGTGCCAATAGAGAGTCCTGGACCTGTGCTGCTGCCAATAGAGGCCTGGATAAGTCCAATAGAGAGTCCCTGGACCTGTGTCCAATAGAGGCCTGGATAAGTCCAATAGAGAGGCCTGGACCTGCCAATAGAGAGTCCTGGACCTGTGTCCAATAGAGAGTCATGGATAAGTCCAATAGAGAGTCCTGGACCTGTGCTGCTCCAATGAGAGTCATGGATAAGTCCAATAGAGAGTCCTGGACCTGTGTCCAATAAGGGCCTGGATAAGTCCGATGGAGACCCTGGACCTGCTGTTCCAATAGAGGCCTGGATGACATCCAATAGAGAGGCCTGGACCTGCTGCCAATAGAGAGTCCTGGACCTGTGTCCAATAGAGAGTCATGGATAAGTCCAATAGAGAGTCCTGGTTCTCTGTGCGTGGGACCATGGATAAGTCCAATCAGAGTCCTGGACCTGTGTCCAATAGAGGCCTGGATAAGTCTAATAGAGAGTCCTGGACCTGTGTCCAATGAGGCCTGGGATTAGTCCAATAGAGAGGCCTGGACCTGTGTCCGAGATGAGAGTCCTGGACCTGTGTCCAATAGAGAGTCCTGGATAAGTCCAATAGAGAGTCCTGGACCTGCTGCCAATAGAGGGCCTGGATAAGTCCAATAGAGAGGCCTGGACCTGTATCCAATAGAGAGCCTGGACCTGTGTCCATAGAGAGTCCTGGACCTACGTCCAATAGAGAGTCCTGGACCTGTGTCCATAGAGAGGTCTGGAACTGTGTCCAATAGGGAAGCTGGATAAGTCCACTAGGGAGGCTGGATAAGTCCAATAGGGAAGCTGGATAAGTCCAATGGGAAGCTGGATAAGTCCAATGGGGAAGCTGGATAAGTCCAATAGGGAAGCTGGATAAGTCCAATAGGGAAGCTGGATATGTCCAATAGGGAAGCTGGATGAGTCCAATAGGGAGGCTGGATAAGACCAGATAGGGAGGCTGGATAAGTCCAATAGGGAAGCTGGATAAGTCCAATAGGGAAGCTGGATATGTCAGTGGGGAAAGTGGGTAGGGAGCCATAGGGAGGCTGGATAAGACCAATAGGGAGACTGGATAAGCCAATAGAGAGGCCTGGACCTGTGTCCGGATGAGAGAGGATGGATAAGACCAATAGGAGCTGGATAAGACAGAATAGGGAGGCTTTGGATAAGACCAACAGGGGAGGGCTGGATAAGACCAACAGGGAGGCTGGATAAGACCAACAGGGAGGCTGGATAAGACTAATAGAGAGGCTGGATAAAGTCAACAGGAAGGCTTTGGGTAGAACAGAACAGGGAGGCTGGATAAGACCCGAGATAGGGAGGCTGGATAAGACTAATAGAGAGGCTGGATAAGACCAATAGGGAGGCTGGATAAGACAATAGGGAGGGCTGGATGACCAATAGGGAGGCTGGATATGTCAATAGGGAGGCTGGATAAGACCAATAGGGAGGCTGGATAAGACCATAGGGAGACTGGATAAGACCAATAGAGAGGCCTGGACCTGTCCAGATAGAGAGGATGGATAAGACCAATAGGGAGGCTGGATAAGACCAATAGGGAGGCTGGATAGACCAACAGGGAGGCTGGATAGAGCCAACAGGGAGGCTGATAGACCAACAGGAGGCTTGGATAGACTAATCAAGAGGCTGGATAAGACCAACAGGAGGCTGGATAAGACCCAACAGGGAGCCTGGATAAGACCAATAGAGAGCCTGGATAAGACAGAGAGAGCCTGGATAAGACCAAATAGAGAGCCTGGATAAGACCAATAGGGAGCCTGGATAAGACCAATAGAGAGCCTGGGATAAGACCAATAGAGAGCCTGGATAAGACTAATAGGGAGCCTGGATAAGACCAATAGAGAGCCTGGATAAGACTTGATGGAGGGACCTGGATAAGACCAAATAGGAGGCTGGATCAGCACGATGGGAGCCTGGATAAGACCAAATAGAGCCTGGATAAGACCAATAGAGAGCCTGGATAAGACTAATAGGGAGCCTGGATAAGACCAATAGAGAGCCTGGATAAGACTAATAGGGAGGCTGGATAAGACCCGGAACACTTCACATCTCCATTCTTCTTTTATTGAGTGAAGCGGTGAGATGACCCCTTTGTCCCTTTTCTGGGATGATGAATGTCTGTCTCCTCTCTTCTACATTTCCTCAGTTTTTTGATGCAGTGAAGTGGATCGATTCACCTTGACAAGAAAAAGCTTGTGGTCCCTGTATCAACCCTCCTCTGGCCAATGCTAGATCCCAGTCTCTTACTGTCCTGAAGAACCCAAATCCACAGAGTATCAAGCCAACAGAGCCCAGCCGTTGGTCAGATTCTTATGAAGTGCAAAAGGAGAGTGTGGAGGAAGGGAGAGATGGAGGAGGTGTCGTGTCGCTGATCCAGACAAATGGTGTTACTTAGAGAGAAACAGCTGCAACATTTTTTTTATAAATAAATAAATAAATGTGCTTGACTTGTCCTCCTAACAGAAAGGACCATGGTGATGAACATGAGACAAGATGAAGCACTCTGTAGGGGCCGCGTTGGGAAATTAACAAATAATGTTCCTCCTTCCCTGATAAATGTATGGGCTAGGCTCTCCTCGCAAATCTTTTTTACCCTCTTATTTCTTCATCATTTTGTGAGCCACCGTCCCCATTGATAAGTAAAGGAAAGTTTTACCGCCAACCACAATTTCCCTGT
>NC_143044.1:58270000-58300000 GCF_057628025.1 Oncorhynchus mykiss | reverse complement strand
CCTTTAGTCTGGTGAGAGTTCCCATTGTAGTCCCCTCTAGTCTGGTGATGTTCCCATTGTAGTCCCCTTTAGTCTGGTGATGTTCCCATTGTAGTCCCCTTTAGTCTGGTGATGTTCCCATTGTAGTTCCCTTTAGTCTGGTGATGTTCCCATTGTAGTCCCCTTTAGTCTGGTGATGTTCCCATTGTAGTCCCCTCTAGTCTGACTAACACTCCCTTCCCGCTCTAAATATGGACCTTTTTAGATGGGTCTGAATTCGCACCATTCGTGTCTTAATGTATATAATATGACTGTACTAGAACTATTCATGTGTTAATACAGTTGAAGTCAGAAGTTCACATACACCTTAGCCAAGTATATTTAAACTCAGTTTTTCACAATTCCTGACATTTAATCCTAGTACAAATTCCCTGTTTTAGGTCAGTTAGGATCACCACTTTATTTTAAGAATGTGAAATGTCAGAATAATAGTAGAGAGAATGATTTATTTCAGCTTTTATTTATTTCATCACATTCCCAGTGGGTCAGACGTTTACATTCACTCAATTAGTATTTGGTAGCATTGCCTTTAAATTGTTTAACTTGGGTCAAATATTTCAGGGAGCCTTACACAAGCTTCCCACAACTTCCCACAACTTCCCACAACTTTGGAAGTATGCTTGGGGTCATTGTCCATTTGGAAGACCCATTTGCGACCAAGCTTTAACTTTCTGACTGATATCTTGAGATGTTGCTCCAATATATCCACATAATTTTCTTACCTAACGATGGCATCTAGTGCACCAGTCCCTCCTGCAGCAAAGCACCCCCATCATGATGCTGCCACCCCTGTGCTTCACAGTTGGGATGGTGTTCTTCAGCTTGCAAGCGTCCCTCTTTTTCCTCCAAACATAACGATGGTCATTATGGCCATTTTGGATTGATTTGCACTTTTCGCACCAAAGTACATTCATCTCTAGGAGACAGAATGCGTCTCTTTCCTGAGCGGTATGATGGCTGCATGGTCCCATGGTGTTTATATTTGCGTACTATTGTTTGTACAGATAAACGTGATACCTTCAGGCATTTGGAAATTGCCTGATTTTCATGATGTCAAGCAAAGAGGCCTTGAAATACATCCACAGGTACACCTCCAATTGACTCAAATTATGTAAATTAGCCTATCAGAAGCTTCTAAAGCCATGACATCATTTTCTGGAATTTTCCAAGCTGTTTAAAGGCACAGTCAGCTTAGTGTATGTAAACTTCTGACCCACTGGAATTGTGATACAGTGAATTATAAGTGAAATAATCTGTCTGTAAACAATTGTTGGAAAAATGACTTGTGTCATGCACAATGTAGATGTCCTAACCGACTTGCCAAAACTATAGTTTGTTAACAAGAAATTTGTAGAGCGGTTGAAAAACGAGTTTTAATGACTCCAACCTTAGTGTATGTAAACTTCCAACTACAACAGCATATTGTATAGACCTCTATATAACTGAAATAGAACCATTCATGTCTTAATGTGTATAATATGACTGAAATAGAACCATTCATGTCTTAATGTATATATGTCTCTCTTCACAGCACTACACTGTTATTTCCTGATCCAGCTGTCTCCTTGGTCTCTGGTCCATTCCTGCAGCGGGGGTTAAATGTTAGGATGCTGCCCATTTTGCACCCTATTCCCTATATAGTGCACTACTTTTAACCAAAGCCCAGAGCCCTAGCTGGTCCTGGATCAGGTTTCAAGGAGTGAGAGTAATCCCTGGTGATTATCTCATCGTTCTTGTCAATTTGGGATCAGACAGAAGCTTCCAGGTCAGACAGACGTTGACCTATTGTCCCTCATCACTCCACTCCTCCACTTCTGTGTCCCGAAAACACACACACACACACACACGCGCACACACACGCGCACGCACGCACGCACACACACACACACGCACGCACGCACGCACGCACACACACACACACACATACACACACACACATACACACACATTCCCTAACTGCTACAGACCATAGATTACCCTTCACCAGCCTCTGGCTCCCAGACAGTCCCAGATTGTGACCCCTACTACTAAACACTATCACACCACACATAAACACAAGCCCACACACGTAGCCAGGACTGAAAGCACACACACACACACATACACACACACATGAAGGCACGCACGTGTACATATACACACACACACTCCCCAAAACCCACACACACACACTCCCCAAAACACACACACACACTACCTCTGCATTGCAACATGTGTCTCTCTGCACAGTTTTTTTTTATTTTCCGTCTTCGGAAAAAGCATGGCCACAGTGAGACATGAGATGAGTCATGTGAGGTGTTGTGATGGTTTGAGATTAACAGGGCTTGGCAGCTGCCTCCCTAGATGGGACAGGGATAGGATTACAGCAGAGAAAGTGAGAGAGAGAGAGTTGTCACCAACCAAGGAGGGCCTACAGCAGCACCTAGATCTTCTGCACAGATTCTGCCAGACCTGGGCCCTGACAGTAAATCTCAGTAAGACCAAAGTTTCAACGTAAAACACCAAATAATGCAAGCAGAACAGAATTAGGCCGATACCCGCAAATGATCAAAATCCAGAAAAGAGCCGTTAAATTCTACAACCACCTAAAAGGAAGCGATTCCCAAACCTTCCATAACAAAGCCATCACCTACAGAGAGATGAGCCTGGAGAAGAGTCCCCTAAGCAAGCTGGTCCTGGGGCTCTGTTCACAAACACAAACACCCCCCCCCCCCCCCCCCACAGAGCCCCAGGACAGCAGCACAATTAGACCCAACAAAATCATGAGAAAACAAAAAGATAACAAAGAGACAGAGAGAGACAGCGAGAGACAGAGAGACAGAGAGACAAAGAGACAGAGAGAGACAGAGAGATAAAGAGACAAAGAGACAGAGAGACAGAGACAGAGAGACAGAGAGACAGAGAGAGACAGAGAGAGACAGAGAGAGACAGAGAGAGACAGAGAGAGACAGCGAGAGAAAGAGAGACAGAGAGACAGAGAGACAGAGAGACAGAGAGACAGAGAGAGAGAGAGAGACAGAGAGACAGAGACAGACAGAGAGAGAGAGAGAGAGAGAGAGAGAGAGAGAGAGAGAGAGAGAGACAGAGAGACAGAGAGACAAAGAGACAAAGAGACAGAGAGACAGAGAGACAGAGAGAGGGGGTGAGGGTTCATAGAAGGAGCAACAAGACACAGTAGTAGCCGGTGTAGTGGTCTTACCAGTGTAGACAAATCGTCCAGGAGCTCCTTTGCAGAACTGCTTGGACTTGTAGGAGAGGGTGACTTCCACGACTCCTGGGATGTGCCTGGGTGGGGTCTGCACTCTGATGGCGTGGGGTGTAATCAGCTGTAGGGAATCAATGGGTGAACCAAACAGAAGTGGTGAATGAACAGCGTGAAGTGCTGGGTGATGCCTGTCTGACTGCGGGGCTCTACTCCGGCTGGTGGAGTGACGCTTGCCAGCTCCAGTCAATTACAGCAATGAGTCTAAATTAGCCTGTCATCTAGCTGGGGTATCAAGGCTGCACACACACACACGCACGCACGCACACACGCACACACACACGCACACACACACACACACACACACACACACACACACACACACACACACACACACACACACACACACACACACACACACACACACACACACACTGCCCTGAAGGAACGGCTCAGCTTTAGGTTTTCTGGGTTGTCTCTTGGTTTTTTTCTTTAGTCAGTAAATGTTCTGGGCGCTGGGTTTTGGGGTTTGGGGTTGTTCTCACAGGAAGGGCCAGAGGGCCGTGGTTCACATCAAAAATGCCTTCATATGTCCCCCTCCCTCACAGTGTTAATTCACTCCTGTTATATCTCAGACCCCCTTAATTGTTCCATTGTTTTTTTGAGAGACCTCACGGTTATCTTTTTTTCCCCGTTCCTGAGAGGTTTCTTGGTTTCAATCGGATTCCCATATTTTCCCGCCTGTTTTCCATGCTCTTCCTGTTCCTGTTCCTGCTCCTGTTTGTCTAGCTTCTGATCTACTCCTGTCATCACTTCACAGCAGCAAAGCTGATAGTAATGGGGAGCTAAAACAGCATTAGCTCGCGTGCTTCAGACTGCTATTAGCTCGCCTGCTTCAGACTGCTATTAGCTCGCCTGCTTCAGACTGCTATTAGCTCGCGTGCTTCAGACTGCTATTAGCTCGCCTGCTTCAGACTGCTATTAGCTCGCCTGCTTCAGACTGCTATTAGCTCGCCTGCTTCAGACTGCTATTAGCTCGCGTGCTTCAGACTGCTATTAGCTCGCCTGCTTCAGACTGCTATTAGCTCGCCTGCTTCAGACTGCTATTAGCTCGCCTGCTTCAGACTGCTATTAGCTCGCCTGCTTCAGACTGCTATTAGCTCGCCTGCTTCAGACTGCTATTAGCTCGCGTGCTTCAGACTGCTATTAGCTCGCCTGCTTCAGACTGCTATTAGCTCGCGTGCTTCAGACTGCTATTAGCTCGCCTGCTTCAGACTGCTATTAGCTCGCCTGCTTCAGACTGCTATTAGCTCGCCTGCTTCAGACTGCTATTAGCTCGCGTGCTTCAGACTGCTATTAGCTCGCCTGCTTCAGACTGCTATTAGCTCGCCTGCTTCAGACTGCTATTAGCTCGCCTGCTTCAGACTGCTATTAGCTCACGTGCTTCAGACTGCTTGATCAGCTATACAGGGTGCAAACAGTATAAGAAAAAGCTGTGTAAAGTGTCAGATTCCATTAACACAAACTGCTGTGTGGTACATGCTAACATTTATCCCCCCCCCCCCACCTACACACAATTCAAATCTATGTTGTGTTTTTTTCTATGCTAATTGCTCTGAAATACAACAGTGATTGTGACGTATACATGAGAACACCGAGTCTGGAAATAAAGGCACATGTCAAAGGCTTCTTACCTCACTCCACACAAGCATCGTCCCGAACACGACTTGGAGACCGTCAAAGAAGTTATCTCCTATGATGATGACTGTGGCTCCTCCCGTGGTCCATCCTTCACTAGGGCTGATGGCTTTGATGCAGGGGGTAGCTGCTTGTAACAGACAGAACAACAGAGAGAATTTAGGACCTTCCCATCCGCTAGACCACTAACCAACTAGCTTGAATATTAAAACAGAACACCGGGCACTGAAGAGCCAGATCCCCTACGTCAGACCGAGCAGCGGTACTCATGTGGTAGCCTAGTGGTTAGAGCGTTGGACTAATAACCGGAAGGATGCAAGTTCAAATCCCTGAGCTGGTACAAAGGTACAAATCTGTCGTTCTGCCCCTGAACAGGCAGTTAACCCACTAGGCTGTCATTGAAAATAAGACTTGCCTAGTTAAATAAAGGTAAACAATAATAATAATAAAAAAAGACAAAACTAATTGACTGGTTTTACAAGGCAAAAAGGCAGACAAAAACTATTGGTTTGTTCTAGCTACAGAAATCCAGAGGGGGAAAAATGGCTTTGTGTAGCAAACGGTGTGTCAGGGAAAATATGGCTGTTACTAGGGGCTGTTACTAGGGCTGTTACTAGGGCTGTTACTAGGGGCTGTTACTAGGGGCTGTTACTAGGGGCTGTTACTAGGGGCTGTTACTTGGGCTGTTACTAGGGGCTGTTACTAGGGGCTGTTACTAGGGCTGTGGCGGTCATGACATTTCTGTCAGCCGGTTATTGTCACGTTAACTAACATAACCACGTTTAGCATCTCCAGGCCTCCAGCGTTCGAGTCGAATACGCCTCTGGAACATGTAGCACTATCAGGTCACATGTTTTACAACACCTACTCATTCAAGGGTTTTTCGTTATTTTTTTACGACTTTCTACTTTGTAGAAATATTTGTGAAGACATCAAAACTATGAAATAACACATACGGAATCATGTGGTAACCCAAATAAAAGTGTTAAACGAATCAAAATCTATTGTATATTTTAGATTTTTCAAATAGCCACCCTTTTGCCTCGATGACAGCTTTGCACACGCTTGGCATTCTCTTAACCAGCTTCACCTGGAATGCTTTTCCAACAGTCTTGAAGGAGTTCCCACATATGCTGAGCACTTGTTGGCTGCTTTTCCTTCACTCTGCAGTCCGACTAATTCCAAACCATCTCAAGTTGGTTGAGGATGGGGGCTTGTGGAGGCCAGGTCATCTGATGCAGCCCTCCATCACTCTCCTTCTTGGTCAAATAGCCCTTACATAGTCTGGAGGTGTGTTGGGTCATTATCCTGTTGAAAAACAAATGATAGTCCCACTAAGCCCAAACCAGATGGGATGGCGTATCGCTGCAGCATGCTGTGGTAGCCATGCTGGTTAAGTGTGCCTTGAATTCTAAATAAATCACAGACAGTGTCACAGACAGTGTCACCCCCACACCATAACACCTCCTCCTCCATGCTTTACGGTGGAAAATACACATGTGGAGATCATCCGTTCACCCACACCGTGTCTCACAAAGACACAGCGGTTGGAACCAAAAATCTCCAATTTGGACTCCAGACCAAAGGACAACTTTTGACCAGTCTAATGTCCATTGCTTGTGTTTCTTGGCCCAATCAAGTCTCTTCTTATTATTGGTGTCGTTTAGTAGTGGTTTCTTTGTAGCAATTTACACAGTCTCCTCTGAACAACTGATGTTGAGATGTGTCTGTTACATGAACTCTGTGAAGTGTTTTAGTTGGGCTGCAATTTCTGAGGCTGGTAACTCTAATGAACTTATCCTTTGCAGCAGAGGTCACTATGGGTCTTCATTTCTGGGGCGGTCCTCGTGAGAGCCAGTTAACTCTAATGAACTTATCCTTTGCAGCAGAGGTAACTCTGGGTCTTCCTTTCCTGTGGCGGTCCTCATGAGAGCCAGTTAACTCTAATGAACTTATCCTTTGCAGCAGAGGTAACTCTGGGTCTTCCTTTCCTGTGGCGGTCCTCATGAGAGCCAGTTAACTCTAATGAACTTATCCTTTGCAGCAGAGGTAAACCTGGTTCTTCATTTCCTGTGGCGGTCCTCGTGAGAGCCAGTTAACTCTAATGAACTTATCCTTTGCAGCAGAGGTAAACCTGGGTCTTCATTTCCTGTGGCGGTCCTCGTGAGAGCCAGTTAACTCTAATGAACTTATCCTTTGCAGCAGAGGTAAACCTGGGTCTTCATTTCCTGTGGCGGTCCTCGTGAGAGCCAGTTAACTCTAATGAACTTATCCTTTGCAGCAGAGGTCACTCTGGGTCTTTCTTTCCTGTGGCGGTCCTCATGAGAGACAGGTCACTCTGGGTCTTCATTTCTGGGGCGGTCCTCGTGAGAGCCAGGTCACTCTGGGTCTTCATTTCTGGGGCGGTCCTCGTGAGAGCCAGGTCACTCTGGGTCTTCATTTCTGGGGCGGTCCTCATGAGAGACAGGTCACTCTGGGTCTTCCTTTCCTGTGGCGGTCCTCGTGAGAGACAGTTTCATAATAGCGTTCGATGGGTTTTGCAACTACACATGAAGAAACTTTGGGGCGGTCCTCGTGAGAGCCAGGTCACTCTGGGTCTTCATTTCTGGGGCGGTCCTCATGAGAGACAGGTCACTCTGGGTCTTCCTTTCCTGTGGCGGTCCTCGTGAGAGACAGTTTCATAATAGCGTTCGATGGGTTTTGCAACTACACATGAAGAAACTTTGAAAGTTCTTGAAATGTTCTGTATTGACTGACTTTTGTATTTGAATTCATTATGGATCCCCATTAGCTGGGGCCAAGACAGCAGCTACTCTTCCTGGGGTTTATTATGGATCCCCATTAGCTGGGTCCAAGACAGCAGCTACTCTTCCTGTGGTTTATTATGGATCCCCATTAGCTGGGGCCAAGACAGCAGCTACTCTTCCTGGGGTTTATTATGGATCCCCATTAGCTGGGGCCAAGACAGCAGCTACTCTTCCTGGGGTTTATTATGGATCCCCATTAGCTGGGGCCAAGACAGCAGCTACTCTTCCTGGGGTTTATTATGGATCCCCATTAGTTCCTGCCAAGACAGCAGCTACTCTTCCTGGGGTTTATTATGGATCCCCATTAGCTGGGGCCAAGACAGCAGCTACTCTTCCTGGGGTTTATTATGGATCCCCATTAGTTCCTGCCAAGGCAGCAGCTACTCTTCCTGGGGTTTATTATGGATCTCCATTAGTTCCTGCCAAGGCAGCAGCTACTCTTCCTGGGGTTTATTATGGATCCCCATTAGTTCCTGTCAAGGCAGCAGCTACTCTTCCTGGGGTTTATTATGGATCCCCATTAGTTCCTGCCAAGGCAGCAGCTACTCTTCCTGGGGTTTATTATGGATCCCCATTAGTTCCTGTCAAGACAGCAGCTACTCTTCCTGGGGATTATTATGGATCCCCATTAGTTCCTGCCAAGGCAGCAGCTACTCTTCCTGGGGTTTATTATGGATCCCCATTAGTTCCTGCCATGGCAGCAGATACTCTTCATGGGGTTTATTATGGATCCCCATTAGTTCCTGCCAAGGCAGCAGCTACTCTTCCTGGGGTTTATTATGGATCTCCATTAGTTCCTGCCAAGGCAGCAGCTACTCTTCCTGGGGTTTATTATGGATCCCCATTAGTTCATGTCAAGGCAGCAGCTACTCTTCCTGGGGTTTATTATGGATCCCCATTAGTTCCTGCCAAGGCAGCAGCTACTCTTCCTGGGGTTTATTATGGATCCTCATTAGTTCCTGCCAAGGCAGCAGCTACTCTTCCTGGGGTTTATTATGGATCCCCATTAGTTCCCGCCAAGACAGCAGCTACTCTTCCTGGGGTTTATTATGGATCCCCATTAGTTCCTGCCAAGGCAGCAGCTACTCTTCCTGGGGTTTATTATGGATCCCCATTAGTTCCCGCCAAGACAGCAGCTACTCTTCCTGGGGTTTATTATGGATCCCCATTAGTTCCTGTCAAGACAGCAGCTACTCTTCCTGGGGATTATTATGGATCCCCATTAGTTCCTGTCAAGGCAGCAGCTACTCTTCCTGGGGTTTATTATGGATCCCCATTAGTTCCTGCCATGGCAGCAGATACTCTTCATGGGGTTTATTATGGATCCCCATTAGTTCCTGCCAAGGCAGCAGCTACTCTTCCTGGGGTTTATTATGGATCTCCATTAGTTCCTGCCAAGGCAGCAGCTACTCTTCCTGGGGTTTATTATGGATCCCCATTAGTTCATGTCAAGGCAGCAGCTACTCTTCCTGGGGTTTATTATGGATCCCCATTAGTTCCTGCCAAGGCAGCAGCTACTCTTCCTGGGGTTTATTATGGATCCTCATTAGTTCCTGCCAAGGCAGCAGCTACTCTTCCTGGGGTTTATTATGGATCCCCATTAGTTCCCGCCAAGACAGCAGCTACTCTTCCTGGGGTTTATTATGGATCCCCATTAGTTCCTGCCAAGGCAGCAGCTACTCTTCCTGGGGTTTATTATGGATCCCCATTAGTTCCCGCCAAGACAGCAGCTACTCTTCCTGGGGTTTATTATGGATCCCCATTAGTTCATGTCAAGGCAGCAGCTACTCTTCCTGGGGCTTATTATGGATCCCCATTAGTTCCTGCCAAGGCAGCAGCTACTCTTCCTGGGGTTTATTATGGATCCCCATTAGCTGCTGCCAAGACAGCAGCTACTCTTCCTGGGGATTATTATGGATCCCCATTAGTTCCTGCCAAGGCTGCAGCTACTCTTCCTGGGGTTTATTATGGATCCCCATTAGTTCCTGCCAAGACAGCAGCTACTCTTCCTGGGGTCCAGCGAAATTAAAGCAGTTTATACCATTTAAAAAACATCACAATACATTCACAGACCGTGTGCCCTCAGGCCCCTACTCCACCAGATATATACAGTACAAAATCCATGTGTACATATGTGTGTAGTGCGTATGCTATTGTGTGTGTGTGTGTGTGTGTGTGTGTGTGTGTGTGTGTGTGTGTGTGTGTGTGTGTGTGTGTGTGTGTGTGTGTGTGTGTGTGTGTGTGTGTGTGTGTGTGTGTGTGTGTGTGTGTGGTGCTTCACAGTCCCCGCTGTTCCATAAGGTTTTTTTGTCTGTTTTTTAAATCTAATTGTACAGCTGAATCAGTTACCTGATGTGGAATAGAGTACCATGTAGTCATGGCTCTATGTAGTACTGTGCACCTCCCATAGTCTGTTCTGGACTTGGGGACTGTGAATAAACCTCTTGTGGCATGTCTTGTGGGGTATGCATGGGTGTCCGAGCTGTGTGCCAGTAGTTCAAACAGACAGCTCGGTGCATTCAACATGTCAATACCTCTCATAAATACAAGTAGTGATGAAGTCAATCTCTCCTCCACTTTGAGCCATGAGAGATTGACAAGAATATTATTAATGCTAGCTCTCTGTGTACATCCAAGGGCCAGCTGAGCTGCCCTGTTCTGAGCCAATTGCAATTTTCCTAAGTCCTTTTTTGTGGCACCTGACCAAACGACTGAACAGTAGTCAAGGTGCGACAAGGTCCCCCCCCCCCCCCCTTGTTACAACACAACTGATTGGCTGAAACACATTAAGAAGGAAAGAAATTCCACAAATTAACTTTTAAGAAGGCACACCTGTTAATTGCAATGCATTCCAGGTGACTATCTAATAAAGCTGGTTGAGAGAATGCCATGAGTTTGCAAAGCTGTCATCAAGGCAAAGGGTGGCTATTTGAAGAATTTCGATGATAAAATCTATTTTGATTTGTTTAACACTTTTTTGGTTACTACATGATTCCATATGTGTTATTTCAGCGTTGATGTCTTCACTATTATTCTACAATGTAGAAAATAGTTTTAAAAATAAATACAAATACATTTTTAAAAAAAACTTGAATCTAGTAGGTGTTCTAAAACTTTTGACTGGTAGTTAATATTTAAAAAATATCAGAAGTGCTAGCAAGCTCCGGACCACCAGTAGCCATCACTGAGGCAAACAGTCAGGCACAGAGTTCTCTCTCTCTTTTATCACACCTTCTTCAACACCCAGACTTCCTCTGGCCCCTGCTTCGATGAGCATTCTGGAATGCAGATTCTGCGACAAAGAGACTAGATACCTAAAGATGTACACTCTGTCTGTTTATTTGACGCTCCTCATTTCTCCTGCTCTATTTCCTGTTGCTAAACGGTCAGTGGGAGGGAGGTGACTAACAGTAATGGATTTCCTCCCCCACTCTCACTCCTCCACCCTCTACATTAACTGCTCCTTCATTTTAAAGGTTTATTTATTTATTTAATCTGTCCATCTCTCTTATTGTTGTTGACCGGGGATAGAAGGAGAGACAATGGAAAGGTGCTTGGAACTGTAAAGCCACAAAGCCTTGTAAATAATTCACAAAAGGATGTTTTTGTCATCTGTAGTACCTTTTAGTGTAATTGGGGTAGTTGTACCTAAGGTGTCTGTTGTTTATACCAGCTATCATCCTGTACCACTGTAACATCGTTGTTATAGCTAAGGTGTCTGAGTTTATAATAGCTTTCATCCTGTACCACTGTAACATCGTTGTTATAGCTAAGATGTCTGAGTTTATAATAGCTATCATCCTGTACCACTGTAACATCGTTGTTATAACTAAGATGTCTGAGTTTATAATAGCTATCATCCTGTACCACTGTAACATCGTTGTTATAGCTAAGATGTCTGAGTTTATACCCGCTTTCATCCTGTACCACTGTAGCATCGTTGTTATAGCTAAGGTGTCTGAGTTTATAATAGCTATCACCCTGTACCACTGTAACATCGTTGTTATAGCTAAGATGTCTGAGTTTATACCCGCTTTCATCCTGTACCACTGTAACATCGTTGTTATAGCTAAGATGTCTGAGTTTATACCCGCTTTCATCCTGTACCACTGTAACATCGTTGTTATAGCTAAGGTGTCTGAGTTTATAATAGCTATCATCCTGTACCACTGTAACATCGTTGTTATAGCTAAGATGTCTGAGTTTATACCCGCTTTCATCCTGTACCACTGTAACATCGTTGTTATAACTAAGATGTCTGAGTTTATAATAGCTACCACAGTAACACCAATCTTTCAATCATTGCAATTCAGTTTATATAAAAACAGCACAAAAACTAATGTATGTTAAAAACAAATATGTGGATTTAAATAAATATATCTGTTATTAATAAAAATATAAATGATAAAATACTGATAAAATAACAATGGGTTATAATTATAAGGCGTACATATGATCAATAATGAGACGATATAATCATCGCCATCATGCATTGATTTCCCCCTCTCTTTCCCTCAGCTAGCTCTCTGCCAGCCAGCCAGGTTAATCACCATTAGGTATTGTTGTGTTCTACACTCCAGACAAGGCCCCAGTCTTTGTTTGCTTTAATGTTGGACCAGCCGAGGTTGTATTTGCTCATTCCACGAGCATCTCCCTGTGTAGCAGAGGGGCCATGAGCCCACAGCACACACACACACACACACCGCCACGGGAGGGAGGGAGGGAGGGAGGGAGGGAGGGAGGGAGGGAGGGAGGGAGGGAGGGAGGGAGGGAGATAGAGATGGTGGGAAGGAGGGCGGAGGGGGGAGGGAGGGAGGCGAGGGAGGCATAGAGAGAGAGAGAGAGAGAGAGAGAGAGAGAGAGAGAGAGAGAGAGAGAGAGAGAGAGAGAGAGAGAGAGAGAGAGAGAGAGAGGGAGGGAGGGAGGGAGGGAGGGAGGGAGGGAGGGAGGGAGGGCTGCCCTTAACTGGCACTGTTGACTCCATGCTAATAAGTTCATACAAATTTTCATTTCTAAGGCTTGCGAGTGACATTTGCTTTTCTTAATTGCAGGCAGGAGCGTTTGAAAAAGCATCAACTCTCTAAAGACAGACAAGACTCCTCAAAGGGACTGACCTTCATCAGCGAAGCCAATTATAGCAAATAATTCACCAAAAATTACAGTAAACAAATTTACTGTCTGTAGGTGAGAGGGAGGGAGGGAAGGAGGGGTGGACGGACGGACGGACAGAAGGAAGGAAGGGTAGGTTGTGGTGGGGGGTTGTTGGGGGGCTGAAGGGAGGCAGGTGGGGGGGTTACGGAGAAGAGGCTGGGTGGGGATGGGGGTGGGGGGTGGACTGGGCAGAGCAGAGGCACAAGAGGAGCTGGCTGGCAGCTGGGGCTTCAGACAGCCACACACACACACACACCGACTCGAATTTCGCAATGCTTCCCCCGTTGGCGCCTAGCGTGGAGACGGGAGAGACGGGGGCCGAGGCTGGGGGGGCCGGGGTTGCTCTAAACCGAGCCGTGCATGAGCCACCTCCATTCTGCCCGTGATTAGCATACATTTTCAATGCACATATAGAAGGGGGGGACATGTGTTCAATGGGGAGCATGGCGAACCAAATTACACAGACAGCGTTAGCCATCTAATGATATACGTGCACAATGCCCTCAAGCAGATGATGGAAATTGGAGAGAGCAGACGTACGCAGTCAGCCAGCGAGAGAGAGACGGACGGGCTGGAACAGGACCAGTCTGGTGAAGGATGTTCTGAATCCAAGTTCACCCAACATACAGGAGTACCAGGCTAGGTAGGCTGTTCTGATGCCAAGTTCACCCAACATACAGGGATACCAGGCTAGGTAGGCTGTTCTGATGCCAAGTTCACCCAACATACAGGGATACCAGGCTAGGTAGGCTGTTCTGGAGCCAAGTCCACCCAACATACAGGAGTACCAGGCTAGTTAGGCTGTTCTGGAGCCAAGTCCACCCAACATACAGGAGTACCAGGCTAGGTAGGCTGTTCTGGAGCCAAGTCCACCCAACATACAGGAGTACCAGGCTAGTTAGGCTGTTCTGGAGCCAAGTCCACCCAACATACAGGAATAACAGGCTAGGTAGGCTGTTCTGATGCCAAGTTCACCCAACATACAGGAGTACCAGGCTAGGTAGGCTGTTCTGGAGCCAAGATCACCCAACATACAGGGATACCAGGCTAGGTAGGCTGTTCTGATGCCAAGATCACCCAACTTACAGGGATACCAGGCTAGGTAGGCTGCTCTGATGCCAAGTTCACCCAAAATACAGAAATACCAGGCTAGGTAGGCTGTTCTGATGCCAAGTTCACCCAACATACAGGGATACCAGGCTAGGTAGGCTGTTCTGGAGCCAAGATCACCCAACACACAGGAGTACCAGGCTAGGTACAACTTATTCTAAGTAGTCGGATTGTTTTTTTAATTTTGTAAATATTATTTAAAAATCATAAAGGACCTATATTTAGTATATAATATATTAAACAATATTCATCAAATGTTTTCCTCTACATTTTTATGTCAGTTATGGGATAATTTATTGTATTGTTCACTAGCTAACGACTAACTAACGACTAGCTAACGACTAGTTAACGACTAATTAACGACTAGCTAACGACAAGCTAACGACTAATTAACGACTAGCTAACGTCTAGCTAACGACTAGCTAACCTCTAGCTAACCTCTAGCTAACGACTAACTAACGACTAGCTAACGACAAGCTAACGACTAATTAACGACTAGCTAACGACTAACTAACGACTAGCTAACGACTAGCTAACGACTAACTAACGACTAGCTAACGACTAGTTAACGACTAACTAATGACTAGCTAACGTCTAGCTAACGACTAGCTAACGTCTAGCTAACGACTAGCTAACCTCTAGCTAACCTCTAGCTAACGTCTAGCTAACGTCTAGCTAACGACTAGCTAACGACTAACACATCACTTCCTCCCTGCTTGCCAGCTCTCTTCTGATTTTTCTCCTAACGCCAAGTCTTCTGGAAGCGGTTCGGCGCCTGCATGTGTCTAATCTCAACATCAATTGTCACACTCCAACGAATCTCTGGCTTTGATGTGCTGCAAGTGGACAGTCAACAAGGAGCCAAGAGAGGAAGAGAGAGAGCGGAGAGAAATATTTGGTACTGACTACCAACTACCCACAACCTACCAGGCCTCCCGGCTCACCTCCCCACCTCCCCACTGTGTCTGGTGTTGACTACCCACAACCTACCAGGCCTCCCAGCTCACCTCTCCACGTCCCCCTGTGTCTGGTGTTGACTACCCACAACCTGCCAGGCCTCCTGGCTCACCTCCCCACGTCCACCTGTGTCTGGTGCTGACTACCCACAACCTACCAGGCCTCCCAGCTCACCTCCCCACCTCCCCACTGTGTCTGGTGTTGACTACCCACAACCTACAAGGCCTCCTGGCTCACATCCCCACGCCCCCCCTATGTCTGGTGCTGACTACCCACAACCTACCAGGCCTCCCAGCTCACCTCCCCACGCCCCCTTGTGTCTGGAGTTGACTACCCACAACCTACCAGGCCTCCCGGCTCACCTCACCACTGTGTCTGGTGTTGACTACCCACAACCTACCAGGCCTCCCAGCTCACCTCCCCACGTCCCCCTGTGTCTGGTGCTGACTACCCACAACCTACCCGGCCTCCCAGCTCACCTCCCCACATCCCCCTGTGTCTGGTGCTGACTACCCACAACCTACCAGGCCTCCCGGCTCACCTCACCACTGTGTCTGGTGCTGACTACCCACAACCTACCAGGCCTCCCAGCTCACCTCCCCACCTCCCCACTGTGTCTGGTGCTGACTACCCACAACCTACCAGGCCTCCCAGCTCACCTCCCCACCTCCCCACTGTGTCTGGTGCTGACTACCCACAACCTACCAGGCCTCCCAGCTCACCTCCCCACCTCCCCACTGTGTCTGGTGTTGACTACCCACAACCTACCAGGCCTCCCGGCTCACCTCCCCACGTCCCCCTGTGTTTGGTTTACTGAACAAAGGCGTTGGGTTCGTACTTCTCTCTCTGCGTTCAGCTCCTGCCTCTCACCTCCCCACGTCCCCCTGTGTTTGGTTTACTGAACAGAGGCGTTTGGGTTCGTACTTCTCTCTCTGCGTTCAGCTCCAGCCTCTCAGTGTGAAGCTCTAATCAGCACTCCTCTCTCCAAGGCAACATGGAGAGTTAGCGTACATCCCAAACGGCACTATGTAGCGCCCTACTTTTGACCAGGGCCAATGGGGTAGTAGTAGTGCCCTTCATATGAAAATAGGGTGTCATTTTGGGACACAGACTTAGTCACCTTCCTCCTCATCCCTCCAGTATTGAGACACACCAACAGGTCTCATCTTGCCTGCTGTGCTGTACGTACTGAGGACTTCCTTTGTTCTGCCTGCTAAAAATGTCTTGTAATTGTGCCGGTGGTCTCCAGATGGCAGGTTGATACTGCTGCTGATGGGATTATACCTTTTTTTACCTCTCCTAGGGCCATCTGCTCCTCTTTACTGGCTAAAGCCTTGCAGCCTGGATCCGTTTGTCTTTATTGCATCAACCTAACAGCGTTACAGCCACTTGGCATGCAAATCAGATCCACGCTGCAGGGCCTCGAGGAGAGAGCCGGGGTCGCTGAGTACGACACACACACACATACACACACGGTAGAGCGTAGACACAGACGAGGGTCGCTGAGTCGCTCTTTACACACCCCTTACTGACGACTACAGGCTCTTTTATGAACTGAGGAACACGTGGAGGTGAGAGAGTAAGGGAGGGGGGCAGGGGGGGGAATTACTATACCATCAACTGGAATACATTATATCCAGCTGGTGTTTGAAACTTAGATAATAGGTTGTATTAGGGAGACAGAATTGCAGATAAACAGAGTTTATAGGTATTCCTGTACAGACTTTGTAGCCAATCTACAGCATAGTTAACATGGACTATACATTAGGACTGTCTGTCTGTCTGTCTGTCTGTCTGTCTGTCTGTCTGTCTGTCTGTCTGTCTGTCTGTCTGTCTCTCTAAAATGGGTAGACAATAAAATATCAGTAATCTGAGATTTGACTGTGATATGAGACTGCGTTTCAAATATTAGATACAGTATGTTTCGTCATGAAATGTTCCATTCTACCCAGCCACGTCTGCCCTCTAACACAATCCACACACACTTCATAGATCTGTGTGGTCTTCACTTAATAACGGGAAGGTGGAGGAGATACACTCCAGATCAGGAGACGGATCATCTGAAAACCACCAGTACAGATCTAGATTCATAAGGACAGGATCTCTGCTGCACACTGGGCTTTTTGATGAGATGAGGTGATTCAGTGGTTGTTGGGTGGGTTGATCTAGTTGTTGGGTTGGGTGAGTAGGCTGTGCAGACGCCAGTTCCCCTGTCCCGCAGGACCCCCTCAGACAGGGGGAGACCCACGGTAGAGTGTGGGGGGGGGGACTCAACCTCTTTAATTGCTCCCTTAATTAAAGCTGGTTGCTAAGCAAAACACGCCTTCTATCCCGTGGATACGGAGAGAGAGAGAGGGAGACAAACAATACGTCACAGGCGGTAACGACTTCACAGCTTAGGGCTAACCATCAATTATTAGATTGTCTTTCTCTGCCCGTTTTGTCATTAGTAAAGAACCTAGTCATTTCCTTCCCCTGCAGAGTTCTGGGGGTTGATATAGTGCATTTCATTGATATAACGCCTTTGTATTTGCCTCTCCTGTTGCATTATTAAAACAATTGTGTTATGATAATCCCTGCCTAATTAAGACAACAACACCCTCGTGCTGTTACAGGTTTGGGTAGCATCATACTATACATACCCAGCCACTTGTACTTGCCAGTGATAACTAGCTAATACGCGTTTGACAAGATCCCGTTTCCCAGAGTGTTTGAACTGAACCGAGACCAACAGGAAGGTCATAAGGTTGAACTCTGTCCTTCCTGCATTTATGTTTCCCAGACTTTGCTGCTCCGAATTTATTTTTCTCTCTTTTTTTTCCCTTTTTCTCTGCAGAGCAGCCAATCAGTCAGGCTTCTGATGTGGAGTCAGCTGTGCTGGTTTCCTCATTGATGAGTACGACACCACAGTAGTGCTTTTATAAGGATCTAGCTACAGATCCCAGTAACAACAACCTGACCTCACACTACAGAACCCAGTAACAACCTGACCCCACACTACAGATCCCAGTAACAACAACCTGACCTCACACTACAGAACCCAGTAACAACCTGACCCCACACTACAGATCCCAGTAACAACAACCTGACCTCACACTACAGAACCCAGTAACAACCTGAACCCACACTACAGAACCCAGTAACAACCTGACCCCACACTACAGAACCCAGTAACAACCTGACCCCACACTACAGAACCCAGTAACAACCTGACCCCACACTACAGAACCCAGTAACAACCTGACCCCACACTACAGATCCCAGTAACAACAACCTGACCTCACACTACAGCTCCCAGTAAAAATAACCTGACCTCACACTACAGAACCCAGTAACAACCTGACCTCACACTACAGAACCCAGTAACAATAACCTGACCTCACACTACAGAACCCAGTAACAACCTGACCTCACACTACAGAACCCAGTAACAATAACCTGACCTCACACTACAGAACCCAGTAACAACCTGACCTCACACTACAGAACCCAGTAACAACCTGCCCTCACACTACAGAACCCAGTGACAACAACCTGACCTCACACTACAGAACCCAGTAACAACCTGACCACACACTACAGAACCCAGTAACAACCTGACCTCACACTACAGAATCCAGTAACAACCTGACCCCACACTACAGAACCCAGTAACAACCTGACCCCACACTACAGAACCCAGTAACAATAACCTGACCTCACACTACAGAACCCAGTAACAACCTGACCCCACACTACAGAACCCAGTAAGAATAACCTGACCTCACACTACAGAACCCAGTAACAACCTGACCCCACGCTACAGAACCCAGTAACAACCTGACCCCACACTACAGAACCCAGTAAGAACCTGACCTCACACTACAGAACCCAGTAACAACCTGACCCCACACTACAGAACCTAGTAACAACAACCTGACCCCACACAACGCAACCCAGTAACAACAACCTGACCCCACACTACAGAACCCAGTAACAACCTGACCCCACACTACAGAACCCAGTAAGAACCTGACCTCACACTACAGAACCCAGTAACAACCTGACCCCACACTACAGATCCCAGTAACAATAACCTGACCTCACACTACAGAACCCAGTAACAACCTGACCCCACACTACATAACCCAGTAAGAACCTGACCTCACACTACAGAACCCAGTAACAACCTGACCCCACACTACAGAACCTAGTAACAACAACCTGACCCCACACAACGCAACCCAGTAACAACCTGACCTCACACTACAGAACCCAGTAACAACCTGACCCCACACTACAGAACACAGTGACAACAACCTGACCCCACACTACAGAACCCAGTAACAACCTGACCTCACACTACAGAACCCAGTAACAACCTGACCCCACACTACAGAACCCAGTAACAACCTGACCTCACACTACAGAACCCAGTAACAACCTGACCTCACACTACAGAACCCAGTAACAACAAACTGACCCCACACTACAGAACCCAGTAACAACCTGACCCCACACTACAGAACCCAGTAACAACCTGACCCCACACTACAGAACCCAGTAACAACCTGACCTCACACTACAGAACCCAGTAACAACCTGACCTCACACTACAGAACCCAGTAACAACAAACTGACCCCACACTACAGAACCCAGTAACAACCTGACCCCACACTACAGAACCCAGTAACAACCTGACCCCACACTACAGAACCCAGAAACAACCTTACCTCACACTACAGAACCTAGAAACAACAACCTGACCTCACAATACAGAACCCAGTAACAACCTTACCTCACACTACAGAACCCAGTAACAACCTGAACTCACACTACAGAACCCAGTAACAACCTGCCCTCACACTACAGAACCCAGTAACAACAACCTGACCTCACACAACAGAACCCAGTAAAAACCTACCCTCACACTACAGAACCCAGTAACAACCTGAACTCACACTACAGAACCCAGTAACAACCTGACCTCACACTACAGAACTCAGTAAGAACCTGACCTCACACTACAGAACCCAGTAACAACAACCTGACCTCACACTACAGAACCCAGTAACAACTTGACCTCACACTACAGAACCCAGTAACAATAACCTGACCTCACACTACAGAACCCAGTAACACCCTGACCCCATACTACAGAACCCAGTAACAACCTGACCTCACACTACAGAACCCAGTAACAACCTGACCTCACACTACAGCTCCCAGTAACAACCTGACCTCACACTACAGAACCCAGTAACAACCTGACCTCACACTACAGAACCCAGTAACAACAACCTGACCTCACACTACAGAACCCAGTAACAACCTGACCCCACACTACAGAACCCAGTAACAACCTGACCACCCACACTACAGAACCCAGTAACAACCTGACCCCACACTACAGAACCCAGTAACAACCTGACCTCACACTACAGAACCCAGTAACAACCTGACCTCACACGACAGAACCCAGTAACAACCTGACCTCACACTACAGAACCCAGTAACAACCTGACCTCACACTACAGAACCCAGTAACAACAACCTGACCTCACACTACTGAACCCAGTGACAACAACCTGACCTCACACTACAGAACCCAGTAACAACCTAACCTCACACTACAGAACCCAGTAACAACAACCTGACCTCACACTACAGAACCCAGTAACAACAACCTGACCCCACACTACAGAACCCAGTAACAACCTGACCTCACACTACAGAACCCAGTAAGAACAACCTGACCTCACACTACAGAACCCAGTAACAACCTGACCCCACACTACAGAACCCAGTAACAACCTGACCCCACACTACAGAACCCAGTAACAACAACCTGACCTCACCACAAATCAATTGCAGATTTGAAGTTTATTTTAGAAAGCCATTGAGCAAGAGCCCTATTGAAAACATGTGTGAATAGAGATCACTACATATTTCACACAGTGCAATAATAAGTATAATTATAATAATTATAAATATTACATACATGTGTTTATGAAATTGACCAGTGAAATACAATGAGGTGATGGAGAATTAGAGAAGTACGTTGTGAAGCCAGAAAGGGACAGATGTGATCTGAAGGAACTACACCAGAAGGCTCTTTATCTCAGCAGCTACCAGAGGAGCTAAAGATGACAAGCTACATGAGGAAAGAGAGATGGAACTAAAGAACTAACCCCCCGCGACCACATGACAATGAAGATAAGTCTTTTCAACATCTTTTCAAGGTCTTGTGCTCATAGGGAAACTAGAAAATATTTCAAAATAAAAGTCATTTAGAATGTGCTCATAGGGAAACTAGAGGGTATTTCAAAATAAAAGTCTTGTAGAATGTGCTCGTAGGGAAACTAGAGGGTATTTCAACATAAAAGTATTGTGGAATGTGCTCATAGGGAAACTAGAGAGCATTTCAAAATACAAGTCTTGTAGAATGTGCTCATAGGGAAACTAGAGGGTATTTCAACATAAAAGTAATGTAGAATGTGCTCATAGGGAAACTAGAGGGTATTTCAAAATAAAAGTATTGTAGAATGTGCCCGTAGGGAAACTAGAGGGTATTTCAACATAAAAGTATTGTAGAATGTGCTCATAGGGAAACTAGAGGGTATTTCAAAATAAAAGTATTGTAGAATGTGCTCGTAGGGAAACTAGAGGGTATTTCAAAATAAAAGTCTTGTAGAATGTGCTCGTAGGGAAACTAGAGAGCATTTCAAAATAAAAGTCATGTAGAATGTGCTCGTAGGGAAACTAGAGAGCATTTCAAAATAAAAGTAATGTAGAATGTGCTCGTAGGGAAACTAGAGAGCATTTCAAAATAAAAGTCATGTAGAATGTGCTCGTAGGGAAACTAGAGAGCATTTCAAAATAAAAGTCATGTAGAATGTGCCTACCATGATAGAGATAAGGAGGGTCCGTACCTTCAGAAGGGTCTAGACGTCGAGCCCTTCTGCCGTGCTTGGAGTTGTTATGGACAAACATGTTATCTGAGACCGCCAGGACGTGACCGTCCACGTTGACCGTTGTTGATACAACAACCTGCAACAGGAGTGAAAGGGGGAGCCAGTCATTAAAACAGTCTGTCTATGTATCTGTGTCAGGAGACAGGTCATGTCGGCCCATTGCTGCCACACTGTTAACACAAAGTGCTTTGTGACAATGTAAACTAGTGACAACTGAGCTGCCACCAACTCGAAGGAGAAGAAACCCCTTGACTTTGCTGGAGTTTTTTTTTAAACACTTGGGTTTCCATTCCATATGGCCTCCAACACAACAGACTAGCTGCACTACTATGGGTTCATGACATCACTATGGGACGTTCAGTCTTTCTGTTATAACACTGCATGCTATACCACTGGCCAGTAGCAACAGGAATAGCTGAGCATCCACACAAGGCCAATGGGAGGAAGGTTATGTCTCAGGTCTACAGTAATATACAGGGTTGTGTTCATGACACAGCCATGGGAGGAAGGCCTGTCTCAGGTCTACAGTAATATACAGGTTTGTGTTCATGACACAGCCATGGGAGGAAGGCCTGTCTCAGGTCTACAGTAATATACAGGGTTGTGTTCATGACACAGCCATGGGAGGAAGGCCTGTCTCAGGTCTACAGTAATATAAATGGTTGTGTTCATGAGACAGCAAATGTAAGGAAATGTACGTAAACAGTCAGGGACGACCTGACCTGACCTGACCGCAGTAAGTTGGACAGGGGATCACCCAGGGGCCTTAGAAAGATGACTCAGCCACTGTACTGTAGTCTAGTTGGACAGGGGATCACCCAGGGGCCTTAGAAAGATGACTCAGCCACTGTACTGTAGTCTAGTTGGACAGGGGATCACCCAGGGGCCTTATAAAGATGACTCAGCCACTGTATTGTAGTCTTCCTGGGTTTAATTTGACTTTCCCCACCATTCAGTGATCCAGATAACTCTGCAGAGGGCTGAGAACGAACCACTCCGCATCTTCTGAACAATAAAGGAAAACACAATTCATGCGAAATACGAGGTGCTGAACTCCAGCCTCCATTGTTTCTGTTCCTAAGAAACGGTTAAGGGAAAAGGCAGTTTCTCTCTCTCTCTCTCTCTCTCTCTCCCTCTCCCTATCTCTCCCTCTCCCTCTCTCTCTCCCTCTACCCCTCCCTCTCCCTCTCTCTCTCCCTCTCCCCCTCCCTCTCCCTCTCTCTGTCTTCTTTAGTTTCCGTGGTCGGTACAACGTCCCTGTAGGTTTCATGGTATTAACACAATACGTTACGGCACACCAATCAGAGGAAGGAGTCTGTCTTCACACCTTGAAGTAGCTAAAACCAAAACCAGAGTCGTTATATAACTACTTCCCACCAGTGTCGTTGACTGGCTTTGCTCCCATCATTAATGTCCTGGCTGTAGCTGAGTATTTACAGTATACGTGTTTACGTGCTTCCCCGAAGCAGAACTGTCTATGAGTAAACAACTAGTTACATTAAAAGAAGCCTCTTTATTAAAACGAACACACGTTACAGCTTTCTTACAAATGTCTTTCTTGTTTTTCTAACTTCCTGTGTGTGGTCGGTCGTCTGCTCTCACAGTGGAATAAATAAAGACTATAATATAAACTAACGCACGTTAAAAACATAGATCTCTTTAAAAAGACTCTAAACTAACACACATTAAAAACATTATAGATCTCTTTAAAAAGACTCTAAACTAACACACATTAAAAACATTATAGATCTCTTTAAAAAGACTCTAAACTAACACACGTTAAAAACATTATAGATCTCTTTAAAAAGACTCTAAACTAACACACGTTAAAAACATTATAGATCTCTTTAAAAAGACTCTAAACTAACACACGTTAAAAACATTATAGATCTCTTTAAAAAGACTCTAAACTAACACACGTTAAAAACATTATAGATCTCTTTAAAAAGACTCTAAACTAACACACGTTAAAAACATTATAGATCTCTTTAAAAAGACTCTAAACTAACACACGTTAAAAACATTATAGATCTCTTTAAAAAGACTCTAAACTAACACACATTAAAAACATTATAGATCTCTTTAAAAAGACTCTAAACTAACACACGTTAAAAACATTATAGATCTCTTTAAAAAGACTCTAAACTAACACACATTAAAAACATTATAGATCTCTTTAAAAAGACTCTAAACCAACACACGTTAAAAACATAGATATCTTTAAAAAGACTCTAAACTAACGCACGTTAAAAACATAGATATCTTTAAAAAGACTCTAAACTAACGCACGTTAAAAACATAGATATCTTTAAAAAGACTCTAAACTAACGCACGTTAAAAACATAGATATCTTTAAAAAGACTCTAAACTAACGCACGTTAAAAACATAGATATCTTTAAAAAGACTCTAAACTAACGCACGTTAAAAACATAGATATCTTTAAAAAGACTCTAAACTAACGCACGTTAAAAACATAGATATCTTTAAAAAGACTCTAAACTAACGCACGTTAAAAACATAGATATCTTTAAAAAGACTCTAAACTAACGCACGTTAAAAACATTATAGATCTCTTTAAAAAGACTCTAAACTAACACACATTAAAAACATTATAGATCTCTTTAAAAAGACTCTAAACTAACACACGTTAAAAACATTATAGATCTCTTTAAAAAGACTCTAAACTAACACACGTTAAAAACATTATAGATCTCTTTAAAAAGACTCTAAACTAACACACGTTAAAAACATTATAGATCTCTTTAAAAAGACTCTAAACTAACACACGTTAAAAACATTATAGATCTCTTTAAAAAGACTCTAAACTAACACACGTTAAAAACATTATTGATCTCTTTAAAAAGACTCTAAACTAACACACGTTAAAAACATTATAGATCTCTTTAAAAAGACTCTAAACTAACACACATTAAAAACATTATAGATCTCTTTAAAAAGACTCTAAACTAACACACATTAAAAACATTATAGATCTCTTTAAAAAGACTCTAAACTAACACACGTTAAAAACATTATAGATCTCTTTAAAAAGACTCTAAACTAACACACATTAAAAACATTATAGATCTCTTTAAAAAGACTCTAAACTAACACACATTAAAAACATTATAGATATCTTTAAAAAGACTCTAAACTAACACACATTAAAAACATTATAGATCTCTTTAAAAAGACTCTAAACTAACACACATTAAAAACATTATAGATCTCTTTAAAAAGACTCTAAACCAACACACGTTAAAAACATAGATATCTTTAAAAAGACTCTAAACTAACGCACGTTAAAAACATAGATATCTTTAAAAAGACTCTAAACTAACGCACGTTAAAAACATAGATATCTTTAAAAAGACTCTAAACTAACGCACGTTAAAAACATAGATATCTTTAAAAAGACTCTAAACTAACGCACGTTAAAAACATAGATCTCTTTAAAAAGACTCTAAACTAACACACGTTAAAAACATTATAGATATCTTTAAAAAGACTCTAAACTAACACACATTCAAAACATTATAGATCTCTTTAAAAAGACTCTAAACTAACACACGTTAAAAACATTATAGATCTCTTTAAAAAGACTCTAAACTAACACACATTAAAAACATTATAGATATCTTTAAAAAGACTCTAAACTAACACACATTAAAAACATAGATATCTTTAAAAAGACTCTAAACTAACGCACGTTAAAAACATAGATATCTTTAAAAAGACTCTAAACTAACGCACGTTAAAAACATTATAGATATCTTTAAAAAGACTGTAAACTAACACACGTTAAAAACATAGATATCTTTAAAAAGACTCTAAACTAACACACGTTAAAAACATAGATATCTTTAAAAAGACTCTAAACTAACACACGTTAAAAACATAGATATCTTTAAAAAGACTCTAAACTAACACACGTTAAAAACATAGATATCTTTAAAAAGACTCTAAACTAACGCACATTAAAAACATAGATATCTTTAAAAAGACTCTAAACTAACGCACATTAAAAACATAGATCTCTTTAAAAAGACTCTAAACTAACACACATTAAAAACATTATAGATCTCTTTAAAAAGACTCTAAACTAACACACGTTAAAAACATTATAGATCTCTTTAAAAAGACTCTAAACTAACACACATTAAAAACATTATAGATCTCTTTAAAAAGACTCTAAACTAACACACATTAAAAACATTATAGATATCTTTAAAAAGACTCTAAACTAACACACATTAAAAACATTATAGATCTCTTTAAAAAGACTCTAAACTAACACACATTAAAAACATTATAGATCTCTTTAAAAAGACTCTAAACCAACACACGTTAAAAACATAGATATCTTTAAAAAGACTCTAAACTAACGCACGTTAAAAACATAGATATCTTTAAAAAGACTCTAAACTAACGCACGTTAAAAACATAGATATCTTTAAAAAGACTCTAAACTAACGCACGTTAAAAACATAGATATCTTTAAAAAGACTCTAAACTAACGCACGTTAAAAACATAGATCTCTTTAAAAAGACTCTAAACTAACACACGTTAAAAACATTATAGATATCTTTAAAAAGACTCTAAACTAACACACATTCAAAACATTATAGATCTCTTTAAAAAGACTCTAAACTAACACACGTTAAAAACATTATAGATCTCTTTAAAAAGACTCTAAACTAACACACATTAAAAACATTATAGATATCTTTAAAAAGACTCTAAACTAACACACATTAAAAACATAGATATCTTTAAAAAGACTCTAAACTAACGCACGTTAAAAACATAGATATCTTTAAAAAGACTCTAAACTAACGCACGTTAAAAACATTATAGATATCTTTAAAAAGACTGTAAACTAACACACGTTAAAAACATAGATATCTTTAAAAAGACTCTAAACTAACACACGTTAAAAACATAGATATCTTTAAAAAGACTCTAAACTAACACACGTTAAAAACATAGATATCTTTAAAAAGACTCTAAACTAACACACGTTAAAAACATAGATATCTTTAAAAAGACTCTAAACTAACGCACATTAAAAACATAGATATCTTTAAAAAGACTCTAAACTAACGCACATTAAAAACATAGATCTCTTTAAAAAGACTCTAAACTAACACACATTAAAAAATGAAATTGAAAAATAATCAAAACTTAAAGCACATTAAAAAACACAGATATATTTTTCTTGTTTTTGTGCCTTCGTCATTAGTGTGGAGGTGTCTGGAAATAAAATAATCCGTGATGCAGTGTGTAGTTAGAAAAGACAATACAGTGAGAGAGGCCTCTATTAACTCATAATAAACATTGCAGTTTAATTGTTTTCTCTCTCTTCCAATGTAAGTGTGGACGTTGTCCTCTCAAAAACAGATTGAAAATAAAAAAGCACATCCAGTTTAGCTTCAAACACGTCATTACCCTTTGCTATGATGGGATGGCTGTCTTTGTCAAAACAACACATTGCATTTACAAGTGTGATAAAAAGATCTATATGTTTGTCATTTTGGAGTGGGTGTATGTATTACCTGCCCACCATCTCCCTCCCTCCTCCTCCTCTCTCCCTCCTCTTCCTCTCTCCCTCCTCCACCTCTTTCCCTCCTCTTCCTCTCTCCCTCCTCCTCCTCTCTCCCTCCTCTTCCTCTCTCCCTCCTCCTCCTCTCTCCCTCCTCCTCTCTCCCTCCTCTTCCTCTCTCTCTCCCTCCTCCTCCTCTCTCCCTCCTCCTCCTCTCTCCCTCCTCCTCCTCTTCCTCTCTCCCTCCTCCTCCTCTCTCCCTCATCCACCTTTCTCCCTCCTCCTCCTCTCTCCCTCCTCCTCCTCTCTCCCTCCTCCTCCTCTTCCTCTCTCCCTCCTCCTCCTCTCTCCCTCCTCCACCTCTCTCCCTACTCTTCCTCTCTCCCTCCTCCTCCTCTCTCCCTCCTCCTCCTCTCTCCCTCCTCTTCCTCTCTCTCTCCCTCCTCCTCCTCTCTCCCTCCTCCTCCTCTCTCCCTCCTCCTCCTCTCTCCCTCCTCTTCCTCTCTCCCTCCTCCTCCTCTCTCCCTGATGAATGAATGAAAGCATTGTCATTTTCCCTCCTCAAAACGGTTGCCGGGAGACGAGATCTTCTAGGCTTTAGCTACAGTTCCTCTGGCGCTTTAAGGAGAACCTCATGGAAGGGACTCTGTCCAGTTGTCTATCTGCCATTAACAGTCTCTCAGCCACCCGCCTCACTGCCCCCTGCCCTCTCTTCACCATAACAGGCACCATTCACATTGATCTGTTGATATTCATGTTGATATTCATATTGATCTGTTGATATTCACATTGATCTGTTGATATTCATATTGATATTCATATTGATCTGTTGATATTCACATTGATCTGTTGATATTCACATTGATCTGTTGATATTCATATTGATCTGTTGATATTCATGTTGATATTCATATTGATCTGTTGATATTCATATTGATCTGTTGATATTCATATTGATCTGTTGATATTCATATTGATCTGTTGATATTCATATTGATATTCACATTGATCTGTTGATATTCACATTGATATTCATATTGATATTCATATTGATCTGTTGATATTCATATTGATATTCATACTGATATTCATATTGATCTGTTGATATTCATATTGATCTGTTGATATTCATATTGATATTCATGTTGATATTCATATTGATCTGTTGATATTCACATTGATATTCATGTTGATATTCATATTGATCTGTTGATATTCATATTGATCTGTTGATATTCATATTGATCTGTTGATATTCATACTGATCTGTTGATATTCACATTGATCTGTTGATATTCATATTGATCTGTTGATATTCATATTGATCTGTTGATATTCATACTGATCTGTTGATATTCATATTGATCTGTTGATATTCATATTGATCTGTTGCTATTCATATTGATCTGTTGATATTCATATTGATCTGTTGATATTCATATTGATATTCATATTGATCTGTTGATATTCATATTGATATTCATATTGATCTGTTGATATTCATATTGATCTGTTGATATTCATATTGATATTCATATTGATCTGTTGATATTCATATTGATCTGTTGATATTCATATTGATCTGTTGATATTCACATTGATCTGTTGATATTCATATTGATCTGTTGATATTCATATCGATCTGATGATATTCATATTGATATTCATATTGATATTCATATTGATCTGTTGATATTCACATTGATCTGTTGACATTCAAATTGATCAGATGTTTCCTGTCATTAGTCAGGCAGCCTCCGTCGTAGCGTAGTCTACCCTAAAAACTACTGCACTCCGTGGGGATCAGGGTGCCGTTTGGGTGACAGCTTCAGAGAGACAGTTAGAGATGTCTCGAGGGATGGATGAGGAGGATATCTGACTGAGACGATGACCTAAAACCTCCTGAAAGAATCAACCAGACGTCCTTCTCCCTTTTTTCTATTTAGTAAACAATCCTAATTATACAGTCGCATTTAATATGTGATAATGAGGGTTTTTAGCATGTCAATGGAGGGTTGGAAGGGATTGGAGAGGCCCCTGAATGAATGGGTGTAAGTGTTTTCACTCAGAGCTCTCTCTCTCTCTCTCTCTCTCTCTCTCTCTCTCTCTCTCTCTCTCTCTCTCTCTCTCCCTCTCTCTCTCTCTCTCAGGTTCATTCTGACAGTGATTGACCTCGGGTATGTCAATGGAATTCGCCTCTCTCTTTTTTTTTCTCTCTCTCTCTGTTTTTTTTAAAGGACTGAAAGGGCTCCATTCTTGTGTCCAGGTTCAGAGCCTGGCCGTGGATCGAGATGATGGATAGAGCGCTCACTGGCTTCCAGCTGAGCCGTGGTAGCGAGCATCCCAAAATGGCACCCTCTTCCCTACATAGTGCACAGGACCCTGGTGAAAAGTAGTGCACTTACGTAGGGAATAGGGCCCGACATTTGGGGACAGAGCTGTGGGTAGTAAGTGGGGAAAGGAGGCTTGCAGGAAAGCCCGACCTTGCCTAAGGAACACCGTGGTCGGGAGAGTCTGTCAAATATATTCTGGACATGT
>NC_143044.1:58247500-58265000 GCF_057628025.1 Oncorhynchus mykiss | reverse complement strand
GGGGGGCATCAGGAGAAGGATCTAACAAGGTGGACCAAATGACAACCTGGCTAATCTTCTGAACAAATATAATGTCTGAGAGAACCACGAGAAAGAGAGGAGAGGAGGAGAAGAGGAGAGGAGAGGAGTGAGAGGAGAGGAAAGGAGAGAGAGGAGAGCAGAGGAGGAGAGGAGAGGAGAGGAGAGGAGAGGAGAGGAGAGGAGAGGAGAGGAGAGGAGAGGAGAGGAGAGGAGAGCAGAGGAGAGGAGAGGAGAGGAGAGGAGAGGAGAGGAGAGGAGAGGAGAGGAGAGGAGAGGAGAGGAGAGGAGAGCAGAGGAGAGGAGAGGAGAGGAGAGGAGAGGAGAGGAGAGGAGAGGAGAGGAGAGGAGAGGAGAGGAGAGGAGGAGACACCTGGCTGACAGCCATTGCTCTTGAGCTGACAACTTTCCCATGTAAGGATCCCTCACAGACATACAGATATCTCTTCCCTGTCTTGTTTTCTCTACTCTCTTCCTTTTCTCTTCTTCTCTGGTAAAGCCTCATTATGGGACGCTGTTTAAAATGGACCCCAGCTATTTCCAGGGAGATGCAGTGTGATATGGGGGCTTAGCGCCGAGGCACAGTTGAAAGGTAGAGGCTTTACTGTCTTCCAAGTTCAAAAATTAACACCGCTAGTCTGGTAGAATACCCCAGCCCTGATGTTAGTAGAATACCCCCAGCCCTGATGTTAGTAGTATACCCCAGCCCTGATGTTAGTAGTATACCCCAGCCCTGATGTTAGTAGTATACCCCAACCCTGATGTTAGTAGTATACCCCAGGCCTGATGTTAGTAATATACCCCAGCCCTGATGTTAGTAGTATACCCCAGCCCTGATGTTAGTAGTATACCATAGCCCTGATGTTAGTAGTATACCCCAGCCCTGATGTTAGTAGTATACCCCAGCCCTGATGTTAATAGTATACCCCAGCCCTGATGTTAGTAATATACCCCAGCCCTGATGTTAGTAGTATACCCCAGCCTGATGTTAGTAATATACCCCAGCCCTGATGTTAGTAGTATACCCCAGCCCTGATGTTAGTAATATACCACAGCCCTGATGTTAATAGTATACCCCAGCCCTGATGTTAGTAGAATACCCCAGCCCTGATGTTAGTAGTATACCCCAGCCCTGATGTTAGTAGTATACCCCAGCCCTGATGTTAGTAATATACCCCAGCCCTGATGTTAGTAGAATACCCCAGCCCTGATGTTAGTAGTATACCCCAGCCCTGATGTTAGTAGAATACCCCAGCCCTGATGTTAGTAGAATACCCCAGCCCTGATGTTGTAGTATACCCCAGCCCTGATGTTAGTAGTATACCCCAGCCCTGATGTTAGTAATATACCCCAGCCCTGATGTTAGTAGAATACCCAGCCCTGATGTTAGTAGAATACCCCAGCCCTGATGTTAGTAGTATACCCCAGCCCTGATGTTAGTAGTATACCCCAGCCCTGATGTTAGTAGTATACCCCAGCCTGATGTTAGTAGAATACCCCAGCCCTGATGTTAGTAGTATACCCCAACCCTGATGTTAGTAGTATACCCCAGGCCTGATGTTAGTAATATACCCCAGCCCTGATGTTAGTAGTATACCCAGCCCTGATGTTAGTAGTATACCATAGCCCTGATGTTAGTAGTATACCCCAGCCCTGATGTTAGTAGTATACCCCAGCCCTGATGTTAATAGTATACCCCAGCCCTGATGTTAGTAATATACCCCAGCCCTGATGTTAGTAGTATACCCCAACCCTGATGTTAGTAATATACCCCAGCCCTGATGTTAGTAGTATACCCCAGCCCTGATGTTAGTAATATACCACAGCCCTGATGTTAATAGTATACCCCAGCCCTGATGTTAGTAGAATACCCCAGCCCTGATGTTAGTAGTATACCCCAGCCCTGATGTTAGTAGTATACCCCAGCCCTGATGTTAGTAATATACCCCAGCCCTGATGTTAGTAGAATACCCCAACCCTGATGTTAGTAGTATACCCCAGCCCTGATGTTAGTAGAATACCCCCAGCCCTGATGTTAGTAGAATACCCCAGCCCTGATGTTGTAGTATACCCCAGCCCTGATGTTAGTAGTATACCCCAGCCCTGATGTTAGTAATATACCCCAGCCCTGATGTTAGTAGAATACCCCAGCCCTGATGTTAGTAGAATACCCCAGCCCTGATGTTAGTAGTATACCCCAGCCCTGATGTTAGTAGAATACCCCAGCCCTGATGTTAGTAGAATACCCCAGCCCTGATGTTAGTAGTATACCCCAGCCCTGATGTTAGTAGAATACCCCAGCCCTGATGTTAGTAGAATACCCTAGCCCTGATGTTAGTAGTATACCCCAGCCCTGATGTTAGTAGTATACCCCAGCCCTGATGTTAGTAGAATACCCTAGCCCTGATGTTAGTAGTATACCCCAGCCCTGATGTTAGTAGTATACCCCAGCCCTGATGTTAGTAAAATACCCCAGCCCTGATGTTAGGAGTATAACCCAGCCCTGATGTTAGTAGTATACCCCAGCCCTGATGTTAGTAGTATACCCCAGCCCTGATGTAGTAGAATACCCCAGCCCTGATGTTAGTAGAATACCCCAGCCCTGATGTTAGTAGTATACCCCAGCCCTGATGTAGTAGAATACCCTAGCCCTGATGTTAGTAGTATACCCCAGCCCTGATGTTAGTAGAATACCCTAGCCCTGATGTTAGTAGTATACCCCAGCCCTGATGTTAGTAGTATACCCCAGCCCTGATGTTAGTAGTATACCCCAGCCCTGATGTTAGTAGAATACCCTAGCCCTGATGTTAGTAGTATACCCCAGCCCTGATGTTAGTAATATACCCCAGCGCTGATGTTAGTAATATACCCCAGCCCTGATGTTAGTAATATACCCCAGCCCTGATGTTAGTAGAATACCCCAGCCCTGATGTTAGTAATATACCCCAGCCCTGATGTTAGTAGAATATCCCAGCCCTGATGTTAGTAATATACCCCAGCCCTGATGTTAGTAGAATACCCCAGCCCAGCCCTGATGTTAGTAGTATACCCCAGCCCTGATGTAGTAATATACCCCAGCCCTGATGTTAGTAGTATACCCCAGCCCTGATGTTAGTAATATACCCCAGCCCTGATGTTAGTAGAATACCCCAGCCCAGCCCTGATGTTAGTAGTATACCCCAGCCCTGATGTTAGTAGTATACCCCAGCCCTGATGTTAGTAGAATACCCCAGCCCTGATGTTAGTAGAATACCCCAGCCCCGATGTTAGTAATATACCCCAGCCCTGATGTTAGTAGTATACCCCAGCCCTGATGTTAGAGTATACCCCAGCCCTGATGTTAGTAGTATACCCCAGCCCTGATGTTAGTAGTATACCCCAGCCCTGATGTTAGTAGAATACCCCAGCCCTGATGTTAGTAGTATACCCATTCCTGATGTTAGTAGTATACCCCAGCCCTGATGTTAGTAGTATACCCCAGCCCTGATGTTAGTAGAATACCCCAGCCCTGATGTTAGTAATATACCCCAGCCTTGATGTTAGTAGTATACCCCAGCCCTGATGTTAGTAGAATACCCCAGCCCTGATGTTAGTAGTATACCCCAGCCCTGATGTTAGTAGCATACCCCAGCCCTGATATACATGATATACTACTGATATACGTGTTCCAAATGTGTCCTATCCTATACCCAGGCTGGGTATAGTGCTGTACTACTATGTATCGTGTTTAGGAATATTTATTCACCGCCGTCCCAATACCAGAGAAGGTTAGGCGCATAATGTTCGATTTCTCTTTTCTCGTTTTGGTGTCATGCATCGCTGATTGTATTTTTGTTGAGTTAACAAATGTATTTCGCTCTGCAAATATGAAGGCATATGAAGGCCTCTATGCACGAAGAAACACTCGTTTTCTCTCTTTTCTCCAGCCGCCCACTTTAAGGTCTCCAAAGGGAATTTGGGCCAGAAGGATAAATCACAATGTGAAATGGCATCTCTAACCCTGAGCACCTCTACTGTTCCTACGGTCATTTATACACATTCTCTCCAAGCCTGTCTGACACCAGTCTCCCCACTGACTCAGGAGAGAGATGGGGATGAACAGGAGACTCAGGAGGAGGAGGAGGAGGGGGAGCAGGAGGAGGAGGAGGAGGAGGAGGAGATGGAGAGAGAAATAGAGGTGAGATGAGGTGGGGGAGAGAGGAGGGGGAGGAGGAGGAAAGTGGAGGAGATAGGAGGAGATGGAGGAGAGAGGAGATGTGGGAGATAGGATGAGAGAGGAGGGGGAGAGAGGAGATGGAGGGAGATGGAGGAGAGATGAGGAGAGAGGAGATGGAGGAGAGAGAAGATGGAGGAGAGATGAGGAGATGGAGGAGAGATGAGGAGATGGAGGAGAGAGGAGGAGAGAGAAGATGGAGGAGAGATGAGGAGAGAGGAGATGGAGGAGAGAGGAGATGGAGGAGATATTAAATATGAGGAGATGGAGGAGAGATGAGGAGATGGAGGAGAGAGGTCTCCATTGTATGCCAGTAAATCTTTTGTCTCGGTCCAGCATCATAGATCCTCTCCTCCCTGTTCTAATGGTTCATGTGTGGGATGCAGATGGTCCTGTCATCAGATCAGTGCTAACCACGGCGCTGTCTGTCTGTCTGTCGTTAAAGCATTAGGTTTATTGTGTCCAGTATGTTTTAAGGGCGTCAGGGCTGTTTAATCTGACAACCCATTACAGAGAAGGACCATGATGAACTCTAATTCCCTGGTCATCTTCTTTATTTCCCTACAGAGTCATAACCTGTCACAGTAGGTATCAGAGGAAATCAAGGAGGAAATATGGCCTTTATTCCCTTACCTCCTCTCCTTTCCTCTTCTCTCTCCTCTCCTCTCCTCTCCTCTCCTCCTCTCCTCTCCTCTCCTCTCCTCTCCTCTCCTCTCCTCTCCTCTTCTCTCCTCTCCTCTCTTATGCTATCCTCCTCTCCTCTCCTCTCCTCTCCTCTCCTCTTCTCTTTCTCTTCCTCTCCTCTCTCCACTCCACTCTGGTAGACTGTGTTTTGTCTTAAATGGCACCCTATTCCCTTTATAGTGCACTACCTTTGACCTATAGCGTCCTATAGAGTGCCATTTAAGACCCGTCCAGAGGCAGATTTCCTAGTACAGTAACACTTCTCTGCTAGGGTAGTGTAGAGGCTGAATGCAATATCTCCAGGCTCAGAGATATGGAGTATATTAGTATGGATATATGATATATATATACTGGTATTAAAACACCACAAGGACAGAAAACAGAGGAGAAAGATTCTGCAGCCGGTTTGTTTGTTTTTTTCCAAGTGTCAAATAGTGGCCATCGTCTGAGTAGTCAGGGCTACTGTTTTTGAGTTAAGAGAACTAGCTAACAATGCCCTGAAGTACCACACCAACTCAAAGTCACTAAAAGGAGAGAGAGAGAGAGAGAGAGAGAGGGAAAGAAAGAAAGAGAGCGAGAGAGAGCAAGAGAGAGAGATAGAGAGAGAGAAACAGAGTGAGAGAAAGAAATCGAGAGAGAAATAGAGAGAGGGAGAGCGAGAGCGAGAGAGAGAGAGAGAGGGAAAAGAGAGAGCAAAAGAGAGAGGAAGAGAGACAGAGAGAGACAGAGAGAGAGAGAGGAGTCCGAGAGTGAGTGAGAGAGAGACAGAGCGAGAGAGAGAGAGAGAGGGAAAGAGAGAGAGCAAAAGAGAGAGGAAGAGAGACAGAGAGAGACAGAGAGAGAGAGAGGAGTCAGAGAGTGAGTGAGAGAGAGACAGAGCGAGAGAGAGAAAGAATAAAGAGAGAGAGAGAGGGGGGGGGGGGGAGAGGAGAAAGAAAGAAAGAAAGAACAAGACAATGAGAGAAAACCCTCTCATTAGAAGTCAGCTCAGCCGCTGCATGTACATTTACCTCATTTATATTTACTGTTATAAAGTTCATTAACCAACACAACGCTTATCTGATCAAAATCATGTCCATTGTTAGTCCTGCATTCACTCCATGTACTATCCTTAACATTAGGATCCATCTGCATTCACTCCAATGTACTATCCTTAGCATTAGGATCCATCTGCATTCACTCCAATGTAATATCCATAACATTAGGATCCATCTGCATTCACTTCAATGTAATATCCTTCACATTAGGATCCATCTGCATTCACTCCAATGTAATATCCTTAACGTTAGGATCCATCTGCATTCACTTCAATGTAATATCCTTAACGTTAGGATCCATCTGCATTCACTTCAATGTAATATCCTTAACGTTAGGATCCATCTGCATTCACTCCAATGTAATATCCTTAACAGTAGGATCCATCTGCATTCACGCCAATGTACTATCCTTAACATTAGGATCCATCTGCATTCACTCCAATGTACTATCCTTAGCATTAGGATCCATCTGCATTCACTCCAATGTAATATCCATAACATTAGGATCCATCTGCATTCACTCCAATGTAATATCTTAACAGTAGGATCCATCTGCATTCACTCCAATGTAATATCCTTAACAGTAGGATCCATCTGCATTCACTTCAATGTAATATCCTTAACGTTAGGATCCATCTGCATTCACTCCAATGTAATATCCTTAACATTAGGATACATCTGCATTCACTCCAATGTAATATCCTTAACATTAGGATCCATCTGCATTCACTCCAATGTAATATCCTTGTATCCATCTGCATTCACTCCAATGTAATATCCTTAAAATTAGGATCCATCTGCATTCACTCCAATGTAATATCCTTAACATTAGGATCCATCTGCATTCTCTCAAATGTAATATCCTTAACATTAGGATCCATCTGCATTCACTCCAATGTAATATCCTTAACAGTAGGATCCATCTGCATTCACTCCAATGTAATATCCTTAACAGTAGGATCCATCTGCATTCACTCCAATGTAATATCCTTACAATTTGGATCCATCTGCATTCACTTCATTGTAATATCCTTAACATTAGCATCCATCTGCATTCACTCCAATGTAATATCCTTAGCATTAGTGTCCATCTGCATTCACTTCAATGCAATATACTTAACATTAGGATCCATCTGCATTCACTCCAATATAATATCCTTAACATTAGGATCCATCTGCATTCACTTCAATATAATATCCTTAACAGTAGGATCCATCTGCATTCACTCCAATGTAATATCCTTAACAGTAGCATCCATCTGCATTCACTCCAATATAATATCCTTAACATTAGGATCCATCTGCATTCACTCCAATATAATATCCTTAACATTAGGATCCATCTGCATTCACTCCAATATAATATCCTTAACAGTAGGATCCATCTGCATTCACTCCAATATAATATCCTTAACAGTAGGATCCATCTGCATTCACTCCAATGTACTATCCTTAACATTAGGATCCATCTGCATTCACTCCAATATAATATCCTTAACATTAGGATCCATCTGCATTCACTCCAATATAATATCCTTAACAGTAGGATCCATCTGCATTCACTCCAATATAATATCATTAACATTAGGATCCATGAAGTTTTCAATTCTACATCAGAATATTGTGTCACTTTTAGTTGTTTTTTTCTGTGAGCTACGGAGGCCATTACGACCAAACAAGTTGTCTCTGTTTCTATCTTTTTATTGTTTTACCTTTTTTTTTTAAACTTCGTAGTGGTTGTGGAAGGTGATCAGAAACAGGGTCAAACAGGGGTCATTTAAAGGGTCATTTAAAGCATATCGAGGAGTCCGCAGCAGTGATGTTGGCTGCAGCCGAGCAGAGAGGAGAAAGAAATATCTGCTGTTATGTTTGATCGAAGCTTTGTCCTTCTCAAGAATCAGCCGTTGTGACAGACCACAGGCTCTGGTGGCCGGCAGTACGGCACAGGGGGGGGGGGGGGGGGGGGGTAATATTAGGAGCCAATAAAGAGGATATTAGCATAGCTAATTAGAGGCATGGTGGAACACAGGGAAACAGGGCCTCTGTGTATTCTAATGGACTAAAATAGTTGGACGGGGAGGCAGTTATCAATTTCACCTGAAGCTAATTTGGTTTGTCAGGGGGGGGGGGGGGAGTTGACCAGACATGTTTAATTTTGGCTTCAGCACGGCTTTATGTGTCATGTGTGTGTGTGTGTGTGTGTGTCCGTGTGTGTGTGTGTGTGTGTGTGTGTGTGTGTGTGTGTGTGAGTGTGTGTGTGTGTCCGTGTGTGTGTGTGTGTGTGTGTGTGTGTGTGTCCCTGACCGTAGAGTACTGCAGGCGCTAACACAGCTTTCATCTCTGACAAGCAACCCCCCCCCCCCGCCTCCCCACGACAAAACTCTGATAAAATGATTTTGCCCGAACGAGCTCCCGACCAGGGCTGGGTAATTAATTGGACTTGTCCTTTGCTCTGTGCTTGCCAGTGCTCTTTTACACCTAACCACTGTCACTAATCACATAATAATGATTTCTCCCCCTCTGGTCAAAGAGAAGAAAAAAAGTAAGATGATGTCTTTAGAAATGGAAGGGCTTGACGTTTTAAACCAGCCCCCGTATCGGCTTCACAAACCCGGTCACTGAGGAGAAAACCTTTGAGTCACAACAGCTCTGTTCTCTTCTTCTCTGCGCTCACAGGATCGCTAGATACCTTCTCTACGCTCACAGGATCGCATAGATACCTTCTATACCCTCAGGATCGCTAGATACCTTCTCTACGCTCACAGGATCGCTAGATACCTTCTCTACGCTCACAGGATCGCTAGATACCTTCTCTACGCTCACAGGATCGCTAGATACCTTCTATACGCTCACAGGATCGCTAGATACCTTCTATACGCTCACAGGATTGCTAGATACCTCTTCTCTGATACCTTTCTCGCGCTCACAGGATCGCTAGATACCTTCTATACCCTCACAGGATCGCTAGATACCTTCTATACCCTCACAGGATCGCTAGCTGTTTTCAGGTATAATTGGTAGTAGAGTCAGAGAGGAAGTCCTCCTGTTTTCAGGTATAATTGGTAGTAGAGTCAGAGAGGAAGTCCTCTTGTTTTCAGGTATAATTGGTAGTGGAGTCAGAGAGGAAGTCCTCCTGTTTTCAGGTATAATTGGTAGTAGAGTTAAAGGGAGTCCTCCTGTTTTCAGGTATAATTGGTTGTGGAGTCAGAGAGGGAGTCCTCCTGTTTTCAGGTATAATTGGTAGTAGAGTCAAAGGGAGTCCTCCTATTTTCAGGTATAATTGGTAGTAGAGTCAAAGAGGAAGTCCTCCTGTTTTCAGGTATAATTGGTAGTAGAGTTAAAGGGAGTCCTCCTGTTTTCAGGTATAATTGGTAGTGGAGTCAAAGGAGTCCTCCTGTTTTCAGGTATAATTGGTAGTAGAGTCAAAGGGAGTCCTCCTATTTTCAGGTATAATTGGTAGTAGAGTCAAAGAGGAAGTCCTCCTGTTTTCAGGTATAATTGGTAGTAGAGTTAAAGGGAGTCCTCCTGTTTTCAGGTATAATTGGTAGTAGAGTCAAAGGGAGTCCTCCTGTTTTCAGGTATAATTGGTAGTAGAGTCAGAGAGGAAGTCCTCCTGTTTTCAGGTATAATTGGTAGTAGAGTCAGAGAGGAAGTCCTCCTGTTTTCAGGTATAATTGGTAGTAGAGGTCAGAGAGGAAGTCCTCCTGTTAAGAGGTATAATTGGTAGTAGAGTCAGAGAGGAAGTCCTCCTGTTAAGAGGTATAATTGGTAGTAGAGTCCGTCCCCATAACCTCCCTCCTCTCCTGTTTTATCCAGACTAAGTGTGTCGGGTCTATAGATCCAGCAGTTTCTATTATACTAATGGTGTGGAGAGCAGAGAGCACAGAGGAGAGCAAGAGACAAAGGAAGTGAACCAGAGATCATGTTTCCCTGCTCACATACCGTCCCATGCATTTCAGCCACATTAGATCACATACCATGCCATGCATTTCAGCCACATTAAGATCACATCCCATCCCATGCAGGTTATCTACATTAGATCACATACCATCCCCTGCAGGTTATCTACATTAGATCACATACCATCCCATGCATTTCAGCCACATTAGATCACATCCATCCCATGCAGGTTATCTACATTAGATCACATACCATCCCATGCAGGTTATCTACATTAGATCACATCCCATCCGATGCAGGTTATCTACATTAGATACATACCATCCCATGCAGGTTATCTACATTAGATCACATACCATCCGATGCAGGTTATCTACATTAGATCACATACCATCCGATGCAGGTTATCTACATTAGATCATCCATCCCTTGAAGGTTATCTACATTAGATCACATCCCATCCCATGCAGGTTATCTACATTAGATCACATCCCATCCCATGCAGGTTATCTACATTAGATTGGAGTGGGTGTCGAATACAAGGATTATTGTTGTTGTTGTTGTTGTTGTTGTTGTTGTTGTTGTTGTGAGAGAACGGTAAGATGACAGTTTGACCAACACCGGTAGAGTAAATGTAGGGCCTTCGCCGGTTTTTTTTAGGTCTAACAGAATATTCTGGTCTCTTCACCGGACCGCCTGCCTATCACCCATTAACAAAATAAAAACACATTGTGGAAATAAGTGTAAACATGGCCCTTTATTTTGACCTCATCCTGAGAGATACATTGTAAAGACATAGAAGGGCAGACGGTTCGACGTCAGACACGCCGAGGCCAAACAAGAGGAACAGGACAGCGTATAAATCAGGGCTGTGATTGGTCCGCGGTCAGTCAGTGTTAGACCCCGAACACCAGACTGTACTAATTGGTGGAGAGGCGCTGAACGTCGTGGTCGCAGCTGTGGGTCCTTCCAGGCAGGTCATCAGTCACTCCCTGTATTGATTACGCTGCCGCCATTCTAGCCCATCGGGCCGGTACACAACCCCCCCCACCCCCCACCCCTGCTTGTGAGACAATGCTCTCCCACCCTCCCATCCTCCCACCCACTTTCCCTCCCTACCTCCCTCCCTCCCTCCCTCCCTCCCACCCACCCTCCCTCCCACCCCCCACCCACCCTCCCGCCCGCCCTCCCTCCAGAAAGCCTGTAATGAGGACTTCCCATACAAGAGTCCGTTCTGCTGACACCAGAGTGCTACACACAGATAGAACACAGGTCAATACATATTGGATTTACAAATACTGGGGTCTTAATGTCAACCCCTCTCCCTTTCCTCTCCTTCCTCCCTCCCTCCCTCCCTCCCTCCCTCCCTCCCTCCCTCCCTCCTACCCTCCCTCCCTCCCTCCCTCCCTCCCTCCCTCCCTCCTACCTATCCTTCCTATGTCAACTTCTCTCCCTTTTCCTTTCCCTCCCGACTCACCGGTCGGCTTGACGCAGGTTGAACGCACTTAAGGGCCTCGAGGCCCAAATGGCACCCTATCCCTATTATACGGTGCACTACTTTAGACCAGAGCACCTATGGCATTGTCCCATAGGGTCCTGGTTAAAGTAGTGCACTATTAAGGGAATAGGGTGCCATTTGTGAGGCGTTAAAGGACCAGTAAAGGAGTGTGTAAAACACAAGGGGGGGGGGGGGGGGGGACAGGCGTCCATTAGGCTGATTTATACTTCAAATACGCCTTGACCAATTGGCTTTAACACTGGCCCTTATTCAATTCTTGTAGTTTTTTTTTTTTATGTTATAGATCCCTCAGATGGACATATGACATCATGGAGGGGGAGGGGGGAGGGGGGTGGGGGGGGTGGAGGCCACTGCTATTTTACAGCAGGAACAGATGGCCCATTGAAAGCAGCCACACTCGTTTCGTTTTTTTTCTTTTTTCCTCTCCACACAACACAACACACATATTGGTAGAGTCCTGGACCACTGCTGATGACAGTAGTCCTGTTCATTACGATGCTCGACCGCTCCTCTCTCTGCTCCTCTGGCTTAGGGTCTGTTCTGGCTGACTCTCACAAACAGGGAGAACGTGTGAACAAACTACACGGCTTCTTTTTTTTGTTTTTTTTACTAATAATTCAGTTCTTAGACTCTTGAGTTCAGCAATCAGTGACCTTTTTTTTCCATCCATCCAGTCGATGTTCCCTCACGTCAGACACCGTTTGCTTGTCTCCTACACACTGTATTCCACTGTAGGGACCCTTATAGGCACCCTTGTAGGGACCCTTCCTCTCAGAGGACCCTCCCCCCCCCCCCCCCCCCCCCCCCCCCACCACCACACCCTATCAAGTCATTATCTCCTGACAAACACCTCCCTGTCAACATTATTAGGTTCTGAAAAATAAACCCTTGATAATCTACAGTGGCTTCAGATCTACAAAAAACAACCTCCTCCATCACCAAGGAGTCCTTAAGGTTAGGGCTTCATGGTTAAGGAAACACCCCCCCATATGCCCTCCACTAACCCCCCCCCACTACGCCCTCCACTAACCAACTCCCCTAACTCCTTCCACCACCCCCTCCACCACCCCCTCCGCCACCCCTCCACTACCCCCACCACTCTCCCCCACCTCTCCCACCTAACCCCTTCCCCTCCCCTTCCCTTCTCCCTTCCCCCCACCCCTTCACCATCCCACCACCTCCCTACCCCACCACTCGCCCTCCACCACCCCCTTCACTAACCCTTTCCACCCCTCCCCACTACCCCCTCTCCACTACCCTCCACTACCCCCACCACTACGCCCTCCACCACCCCCTTCACTAACCCCTCCACCCCTCCCCACTCCCCTCCACTACCCCCTCCACTACCCCCACCACTACACCATCCACCACCCCTCCACTAACCCCTTCCACCCCTCCCCACTACCCCCTCCACTCTCCCCTCCACTACCCCCTCCACTACCCACACCACTACACCCTCCACCACCCCCTCCACTACCCCCTCCACCACCCCCTCCGCCACCCCCTCCACTCCCCACCACTACACCCTCCACCACCCCCTCCACTACCCCCTCCACTACACCCTCCACCACCCCCTCCACTACCCCCTCCCACTACGTCCTCCACCACCCCCTCCGCCACCCCCTCCACTACCCCCACCACTACGCCCTCCACCACCCCCTTCACTAACCCCTTCCCCCCTCCCCACTACCCCCTCCACCACCCCCTAAATACAAGGTCAGGACTACTGCTTAGAACTACTGCCAGGTCGCAGTTGTAAATAAGAACTTGTTCTCAACTGGCCTACCTGGTTAAATAAAGGTGTTCTCAACTGGCCTACCTGGTTAAATAAAGGTGAAATAGAATTAAATAAATACACTAGATGGATAACTACTAGGTTAGGAATACTACGTAGTACTACTGTCTTTAATACACTAGATGGATAAATACTAGAGCAGTAATACTACATAGTACTACTGTCTTAATACACTAGATGGATAAATACTAGGTCAGGGATACTTGATAATTATATGTATTAATACACTAGATCAATAATACCTAGAGCAGTAATACTACATAGTACTACTGTCTTTAATACACTAGATGGATAAATACTAGGTCCAGGATGTACTAATAATATATACTGTATTTAATACACTAGATGGATAAATACTAGAGCAGTGATCTACATAGTACTACTGTCTTAGATACACTAGATGGATAAATACTAAGCAGTAATACTTACATAGTACTACTCTCTTTAAAACACCAGATGGATAAATATTTTCTCCTTTCCATTTCAGTTCATACTCGTTACCAGATTCTCAAGACTCCTAACTCAGAATGTCATCTTCCAGATTTTCAAGTCTACTAATTAAAAACAGGAACAATGGAGGGGGGGGGGGGGGGGTTGAAAGGGAAGGGGGGGGGGGGGGGGGTTACATCACTTTGGGATAGAATCAGGAGCTTGCCATCAGCCAAACAACACATTTGTCATGCCAAAACCGTGCCCGAGCAGGCCTCTCTGATCTGTCTTTGGGATCATGATTTAAAAAACATATTAAAACATGATAAATGATTCATGCGAGCCAGCTGCGACTGGCAATTATTAGTTTTAACAACGCAGGTAATACAGCCTAATGAGGAGGGCACATATGTGCTGAGACTTAATGTCATTATTCCTTCCTTACTGCATGTCAACAAAACAGCAGAGGAGAGAGGGATGGGAGAAAGAGAGAGAAACAGAGAGAGAGAGAGAGAGAAAGAGAGAGAGAGAGAGTGAGGAGTGAGAGAGAGAGACAGACAGACAGACCAAACAGACAGACAGACAGACAGACAGACAGACAGACAGACAGACAGACAGACAACAACAGACAGACAGACGCATGACAGACAGAGACAGACAGAGGGAGAGATGCTACTGAAATAGGGGGTTGTGCTCTGGGTTATCTGCATGGGGTTGTGTTCTGGGTTATCTGCATGGGGTTGTGTTCTGGATTATGTGCATGGGGTTGTGTTCTGGTTATCTGCATGCAGTGTTATCCAGGTTATGTACATGGGGCTGTGTTGGGTTATTTGCATGGGGTTGTGTTCTGGGTTATCTGCATGGTTTTATTTCTAATGTTTAATAAATACTCTTAAATGAATGAGAGAGCAGGGTGAAGAAGAGCATTAGTTCTCTAGAGCACACATAGAGAAGAGGAGGAGGAGGAGGAGGAGGAGGAAGAGGAGGAGAGGGAGGGAGAGAGAGGGGGATGAGAGAGAGGTCACTGTCTACCAGTCTGGAGGGCAGAGTAAGAGACTAAAATACAAGACAACGGTTGAGGAGTGGGGTTGAGAGAGAGAGGGTGAGAGAGAGAGAGAGAGAGACAGTGAAACAATAACAAATGAAGAGAAGCTGGATGTAGATGAGGAGGCAGTAGGAGTATGGAGGCAGTGTAACGTGTGGTGCTGTCAAATGCCATGACAGACATATTCAAAACAATAATGCAACTGGCAGGTCTCGCTCGTATCTGATTAATTGGGGCCGTATGGCAAAGCTTTTGTCCAGTCTGTGCTGTGTATTAGATTGTTGGGGTTGAGATGCAATCAGGGTATCCCCAACCAGCATGTGATATATTTATAAGGACTGAACTTGCTGTGGAATGAATAATTCACACACACACACACACACACACAGAGAGAGCCAGTGCTTAAGCACTCTTGACTGAAATCCAGTCAACGGTGTTTGTTTCATAATGTTTGATAATGTTTCATCAGATCCTAAATTAAATTCAAATACATAGTGTCATCTAACACCATGGTGGTATATTCTATAAACCACCATCATGGTATACACATATAGACACATGGTGGTATATTAAGCACATAGTATAGTATATACATGTATAGAACACCCATGGTGATATGTATCAACACCCATCATCATATATACATAGACACATGGTAGTATATAGAACACATGATAATGTACATATAAAGAACACATGGTAACTTTATATATGACACATGGTCATACTTATATATAGACACATGGTGGTACATGTATATATCAACATGGTACAGTAACATGCTGACATGCTGCTCTCGGTGTGGTTGAGGGCTGTACTGGGCTGAGTTGATTGGCACTTCACCAGGTGTTTCCAATCAAATCAGCTGTCACCAGTATTCTTCCTTTTTCTGTATTCAAATAACTAATTTAAAACTTTGTCAGATGTCACACTGTCTACACTGGAGACACTGTTTATGTCTAAGAAACACGAAGAGGAGTTATGCAAATAATTTTCTTTCTACCTCCTGCTGGTTCTGTTAGATGTACTTACAGCTCGTTGCTCTACAAAGTGACTCAAAACAAAATGTAAACATTTTCCTTTTACCAAGCAAACGTTGTTGTCTAGTTTTTGTGGTAACCCTAACCTTCACCCTCACCCTCACGCCCACTCTACCCGCCTCACCCTAACTCTCACCCTCACCCTAACCTTCACCCTCACCCTCACCCTCACGCCCACTCTCACCCTAAACCTCACCCTCGCCCTCACCCTAACCTTCACCCTCACCTAGCCCTAACCTTCCACCCTCACCCTCACCCTCACGCCCACTCTAGCCCTAAACGTCAACCTCACCCTCACCCCTCACGCCCACTCTCACCCTAACCCTAACCCTCACCCTCACCCCCACCCTCACCCTCACCCTAGCCTTCACCCTCACCCTCATGCCCACCCTCACCCTAACCCTCACCCCCACCCTCACCTCACCCCCACCCTAATCTTAACCTTCACCCTAACCCTAGCCTTAATCTCTCCACCCTCATCTTAACCTTCACCCTAACCCTAGCCTTAATCTTCACCCTCATCTTAACCTTAGATTCTAACTCTCCACCCTAACCCTCACCAAAACCTTAACCTTACCCTAATCTTAACCCTCACCCTAAACCTCACCCTAACCCTCACCCTAACACTAACCTTAACCCTAACCTTAACCCTAACCTTAACCCTAACCTTAGCCTTAACCCTAACTCTAACCCTAACCCTAACCCTAACCCTAACCTTAACCCTAACCCTAACCCTGTTAACTCTAACCTTAGCCTTCACCTTCACCCTAACCCTCACCTTAACCCTCACCTTTAACCCTCACCCTAACCCTAGCCTTAACCCTTACCCTAACCCTACAGCCCTAACCCTCACCTTAACCCTCACTCTAACCCTCACCTTAACATTCACCTTCGCCTAACTCTAACCCTAACGCTAACCTTAACCCTAGCCTTCACCCTTTCACCCTAACCCTCACCCTAACCCTCACCTTAACCCTCACTCTAACCCTAACGCTAACCTTAACCCTCACCTTCACCCTCACCCTAACCCTAGCCTTAACCCTAACCCTAACCTTAACCCTAACCTTAACCCTAACCTTAACCTTAACCTTAACCCTAACCTTCACCCCTCTTAACCCTAACTCTAACCCCTAAGTCTAACCCTAACCCTAACCCTAACCTTAACCCTAACCCTAACCCTAACTTTAACCCTAACCTTAGCCTTAGCCTCACCTTTCACCTTCACCCTAACCCTCACCTTAACCCTCACCTTAACTCTCACCCTAACCCTAGCCTTAACCCCTCACCCTAACCCTCACCCTAACCCTCACCTAACCCTCACTCTAACCCTCACCTTAACCCTCACCTTCACCCTAACCCTCACCTTAACCCTCACCCTAACCCTCACCCTAACCCTAGGCCTAACCCTCACCTTAACCCTCACCTTAACTCTCACCCTAACCCTCACCTTAACCCTCACCCTAACCCTCACCCTAACCCTCACCTTCACCCTAACCCTCACCCTCACCTTAACCCTCACTCTAACCCTAACGCTAACCTTAACCCTCACCTTCCACCCTCACCCTAACCCTAGCCCTAACCCTCACCTTAACCCTCACTCCTAACCCTAACGCTAACCTTAACCCTCACCTTCACCCTCACCCTAACCCTCCCCCTAACCCTCACCCTCACCCTCACCCTCACCTAACCCTAACCCTAACCTTAACCCTAACCTTAACCTTAACCTTAACCTTAACCCTAACCTTCACCTTCATACCTAACTCTAACCCTAACCCTAACCTTAACCCTAACCCTAACCCTCACCTTAACCCTAACCTTCA
>NC_143044.1:58235000-58242500 GCF_057628025.1 Oncorhynchus mykiss | reverse complement strand
TATTATAATATAAAATGTAAAAAAAATGTATTACCACCATATATAACAGTGTCATCTCCTGGAAGGTCTTCAGATAAGGCCGGTAATGTGTATCCACTCTTAGTGACACAGAAGAGTCCTTGTGGATCTGACTTAACGTCTTTCCTGTATAATGGGAACCTCACAGACAACCAGAACATGTCACCCAGCAGCCGACAACACAGAGAGTGTGACGCATAAGAGAGAGCTGAAACGTTGTGAAAATATGAAACGTGCTGTACGGATGACATCACAACAGATGACATCACAACGGATGACATCACAACGGATGACATACACAACGGATGACATCACAACAGAAGATGCCTTTGTGACACCTTTGGGAGCGAATTATTCCATCCAACTATCCTAAATAAAGGAGAAATCACAGGGGAAAAAACAGGTTTATATCTAAATATCAGACGCTGAGTATTTAGTAGAGGCAAACGCCAACATTCTCCACCGGTTATCATATTTTCTGAGTTTACCCCCTTCGGGTTTTTGCTAAAATGCAATTTTCATAAGACTGAGCCCGAGCAAGCTGACAAAGCTTCTAATGACGTTCTCCATCGGGCCCCTCTTAGACAAAATCTCAGATACTCCACGAGGTTGTGGCAGTCACTCGGAGGACTCTCAATTTACAGAGAAGAAGAAGAAGAAGAAGACGGCGGCCGCTTACTCCGCCACCGTCCCGACCGTCTCACGGGGAGGAAGATTAAACATTGAATTTGTTACCTGATAGGCCAAGAGGTTCACCACTTACCATGCAAAATGGAGAATGATACTAGTTTCTCCCCTCTCTGGTCATGTCATCCCTAGCTATGCCCCCCCCCCCTCCCTCCCTCACCCCCACCCCCCACCTTAATGGTAATATTTACTTCAGGGAAATTAGGACGCATGTCATATTTATCTTCATGAAAAATGTGCATTTAAATTGAAATTCCCCCCGTTTTTGAATGGATGCAGCCCAGATACGAGGATATACTGCCGTGCTAATGTGCTTCATGAACTATAACATGTAGTCACAGTGTACGGCTGGATATACTATGGGCTTGACTCTAATGTTCTCTCTCGCTCCCTCTCTCTCTCTCTCTCTCTCTCTCTCTCTCTCTCTCTCTCTGTCTCGCTCTCTCTCTCTCTCTCTCTCTCTCTCTCTGTCTCTCTCTCTCTCTCTCTCGCTCCTCTCCCTCTCTCCCTCTCTCTCTCTCCCTCTCTCTCTGTCTCTCTCTCTCTCTCTCTCTCTCTCTCTCTGTCTCTCTGTCTCTCTCTCTCTCTCTCTCTCTCTCTCTCTCCCTCTCTCTCTCTGTCTCTCTGTCTCTCTCTCTCTCTCTCTCTCTCTCTCTCTCTCTCTGTCTCTCTCTCTCTCTCTCTCCCTCTCCCTCTCTCCCTCTCTCTCTCTCCCTCTCTCTCTGTCTCTCTCTCTCTCTCCTCTCTCTCCCTCTCTCTCTGTCTCTCTCTCTCTCTCTCTCAGATGGCATGTTAAGCTGTAACCGGGTGCTGAATGGAGTCCTGATTCAGTAATAATCATCACACCACTCCTCCTCCTCTACACCCACGGTCCCCCCATCCAAGTTCCAAATGGAACCTTATTCCTAGATAGTGAACTACTTTTAACCAGAGTAGGGCCCAGAGTAGGGCCCAGGTGCCACTGTAATAGTGAATAGGGCTCCGTTTGGGCCATTCTGCCCAGCGCGTTGATTATCCTCACCTCGGCTTTCAGCATTAATCTAGTCCCCCAATAAGCTATTTGCACTTATCACTACGGCTGAGAAAATTGAAATAAGGTGTAAATTTGAAGGTTTTAAATCTGAACAAGTAGAGACAGATATTTTTATCTTTTTCCACCGTTTTGGCACAAGTCATTTCCTCCTAAACACAATATGATTTCCCAGTATGTGGTTTGTCTCTTTTAGCTCCAATAAGATTTCTCCCCCTCGACACTGTTGTGTTTCTATCTTATCAACGCGTCGTAGAGAAACGATTCTAGTTAAGACATCTGGCTGTTCAATACATGAACGGTTGCGTGGGAGAATTCACTGGAAAAAGAACATGTAACACCCTGACTTCTAGAGACGATTGCTTATTGATGCCCATGCAATTATGGCATGTTTAAATAGCTTAGTCTGTGTAGCGTGATACAACAGAAAGGGAACTATACAAGCGAATCAGAATGAAGCTAAGTGGCAGTAGAACATAGATGCATCCATATATAATACTACCCATTGCCAGGCATAAAATGCAATACCAGGATAAAAAAAAAAGTCTAACTTCTCCAATGTGTTAACCCTTAGCAGTGGAAACAGAGAGACATAAATATTAACCTCTCTCTCTCTCTCTCTCTCTCTCTCTCTCTCTCTCTCTCTCTCTCTCTCCTTCCTCTCTCTCGCTCTCTCTCTTCTTTCTCTCTCTCTCTCTCTCTCTCCTTCCTCTCTCTCACTCTCTCTCTTCTCTTCTCTCTCTCTCTCTCTCTCTCTCTCTCTCCTTCCTCTCTCTCTCCTTCCCTCTCTCTCTCCTTCCTCTCTCTCCCTCTCTCTCTCTCTCTCCTTCCTCTCTCCCTCCTTCCTCTCTCTCCTTCCTCCCTCTCTCTCTCCACAGATCAAAGCCAGGGAGCGTATCAAAACAGTGTGTATATCTGAGGTCCTGTGAAATCTGACCTGCAGCTCATACAGATTTCTCACCAGCCATTTATCTCTAGATGCCCTACATGCTTACCCATGACGGGGCTGGCACTGGGCCCCGCCTTGATTTTATAACAGCGTGGGAGACACACGCAGACAAAGTCAAGTGAACTCAATTGAGGGGGATGATAACATGACTTATATTTGTCAGGGGGACGTGGATGTGATGCAGAGGAAGTGTGTGTGTGTGTGTGTGTGTGTGTGTGTGTGTGTGTGTGTGTGTGTGTGTGTGTGTGTGTGTGTGTGTGTGTGTGTGTGTGTGTGTGTGTGTGTGTGAGTGAGTGAGTGAGTGAGTGAGTGAGTGGTAGAGTGAGTGATTGAGTGAGTGAGGGAGTGAGTTTGTGTGTGAGTGTGTGAGTGAGTGAGTGAGAGTCTGAGTGAGTGAGTGAGTGAGTGAGTGAGTGAGTGAGTGAGGGAGTGAATGAGTGAGTGAGTGAGTGAGTGAGTGAGTGAGTGAGTGAGTGTGTGAGTGTGTGAGTGAGTGAGTGAGTGAGTGAGTGAGTGAGTGAGTAAAAGTGTGTAACTTCCTGTAAATACATACAGTCCATAGGTAGTTCAGCTGGTGCAATGCACCATTCATTCAGTGAGGAGGGAGAGTTTAAAGTGTCCTTGTGACTTGAACCTACTACCTTTCTCGTTACAGAGCTGTCTATAGAGCATGTCTTTAACGCTGGCTGGCTGCAGCGAGTCATTACAGATCTGTTTTAGCATGTCTATAACGCAACACGTGGCTGGCTGGACGAGTCATTACAGACCTGTTGTAGAGCATGTCTATAACGTAGCTAGCTACAGCAGAGTAGATTACAGATCTGTTGTCACATGTGTATAAGCGTGGCTGGCTGAGCGAGTCATTACAGATCTGTTGTAGTATCTATAAGCGTGGCTGGCTGAGCGAGTAAGTACAGATCTTGTAGAGCATGTCTATAACGTAGCTAGGATGAGCGAGTCATTACAGACCTGTTGTAGAGCATGTCTTTACCACGTGGCTGGCTAGGACGAGTCATTACAGACCTGTTGTAGAGCATGTCTATAACGTAGCTAGCTAGGACGAGTCATTACAGAGACCTGTGTCAGCATGTGTTTAACGTAGCGCTGCACTTCAGCGAGTCATTACAGACCTGTTGTAGAGCATGTCTTTAACGTAGTTAGCTAGGACGAGTCATTACAGACCTGTTGTAGAGCATGTCTTTAACGTAGCTAGCTAGGACGAGTCATTACAGACCTGTTGTAGAGCATGTCTATAACGTAGCTAGCTAGGACGAGTAGTTACAGACCTGTTGTGTAGCATGTCTATAACGTAGCTAGCTAGGACGAGTCACTACAGATCTGTTGTAGAGCATGTCTATAACGTAGCTAGCTAGGCCAAGTAACCCAGACCTGTTGTGTGTAGCATGTCTATAACGTGGCTGCACTAGGACTAGTCATTACAGATCTGTTGTAGAGCATGTCTTTAACGTAGCTAGATAGGACAAGTAACAGGGCTGTTATAAGGCATCTCTAATGTTGTTAGCTAGGGCCAGGGCCCAGGCTATTATAAGGCAACCAATAGCTTCAGTGTGTATGAGAGAGAGAGAGAGGGGGGGGGAAGAGAGAGAGGGGGGGAGAAAGAGAGGGAGAGGAAGAGAGAGAGAGAGAGAGAGAGAGAGAGAGAGAGAGTAATGTATCGGGGTTAACATGTCCTGGGTTTATTAACAGCTATACAGCGCCCACATAAACATTGCTGTAACTCCTAACTGGTGTGGGTTAGAGTGCGTTTACACACTAATTACAGCTCTGACATTCTGCTCAGTCACTGTTCCTCAACGTGGGTTAGAAAAGGGCTGAGTCACACTGACGGAGAGGAGGCGTTATAACACCAGGCGATGTTAATAGGAAGAATTATGATAATCGTCCAGAATAGTAATTGTGATGATACTAGTTATGGTAATAATAGCAATTATATTAATACCATGAATATGAATCATATTAATACCACGAATATGAATCATATAAATACCACGAATATGAATCATATTAATACCATGACTATGAATCATATTAATACCACAAATATGAATCATATAAATACCACGAACATGAATCCTATTAATACCATGACTATGAATCATATGATCACGAATATGAATCATATTAATACCATGACTATCAATCATATTAATACCACGAATATGAATCATATAAATACCACGAACATGAATCCTATTAATACCATGACTATGAATCATATAAATACCACGAATATGAATCATATAAATACCACAAACATGAATCATATAAATACCATGAATATAAATTATATTAATACCCATGAATATGAATCATATAAATACCACAAACATGAATCATATAAATACCATGAATATGAATGATATTAATACCATGAATATGAATCATATTAATACCATGAATATGAATCATATAAATACCACAAACATGAATCATATAAATACCATGAATATGAATGATATTAATACCATGAATATAGATACATATTAATACCACGAATATGAATCATATTAATACCATGAATATGAATCATATAAATACCACAAACATGAATCATATAAATACCATGAATATGAATGATATTAATACCATGAATATGAATCATATTAATACCACGAATATGAATCATATTAATACCATGAATATGAATAGTATATAAATACCATGAATATGAATCATATTAATACCATTAATATGAATCATATTAATACCATGAATATGAATCATATAATACCATGAATATGAATCATATTAATACCATGAATATGAATCATATACTATGAATATGATTCATATAAATACCATGAATATGAATCGTATAAATACCATGAATATGAATCATATAAATACCATGAATATGAGTCATATTAATACCATGAATATGAATCATATACTATGAATATGAATCATATAAATACCATGAATATGAATCATATAAATACCATGAATATGAATCATATTAATACCATGAATATGAATCATATTAATATTGTGATATGAATAATATGAATACCATGAATATGAATCATATTAATATCATGAATATGAATCATATTAATACCATGAATATGAATCATATACTATGAATATGAATCATATAAATACCACGAATATGAATCATATTAATACCATGAATATGAATCGTATAAATACCATGAATATGAATCATATAAATACCATGAATATGAATCATATTAATACCATGAATATGAATCATATACTATGAATATGAATCATATAAATACCATGAATATGAATCATATAAATACCATGAATATGAATCATATTAATACCATGAATATGAATCATATTAATACCATGAATATGAGTCATATTAATACCATGAATATGAATCATATTAATACCATGAATATGAATCATATTAATACTAGTGAACATGAGTCATATTAATACCATGAATATGAATCATATAATACCATGAATATGAATCATATTAATACTGTGATATGGATAAATATGAATACTTATAGATTAATAACTAAATTAATAAAATAAAGAATTAACAACAACATAAATAATAACAATAATGTAAGTAGATGAATGACATGTATTCTGTCTAGAAATACCACCCGTATGCTGCACAGTGAAGTCCCAGGCTAATTGGGCTAGGGGGCAGCCTTTTCTCGTTCAGATGAAAGGCGTGCCCAGAGTAAACTGCCTGCTACTCAGTCCCAGGTGCTAATCTATGCATATTATTAGTTAGTATTGGATAGAAAACACTCTGCCGTTTCTAGAGAAACTCTTTGAATGATGTCTGTGAGTATAACAGAACTCATATGGCAGGCAGAAAACTCTAAAAAAATCCAACCAGGAAGTGGGAAATCTGAGGTTTGTAGTTTTTCAACTCCACCCCGATCGGAAACACAGTGTCTATGGGGTCATCTTGCACTTCCTAAGGCTTCCACTAGATGTCAACAGTCTTTAGAACCTTGTTTGAGGCTTCTACTGTGAAGGAGGGTGGAATGAGAGGGAATGAGTCAGAAGTCTGCCAGAGAGCCATGAGCTGACCAGCGCGCGGTCATGTAGAAGTTAGCTTGCTTTCCATTGCATTTCTACAGACAAAGGAATTCAAACATATTGAATATTCATGATAAAAAACATCCTAAAAATTGATTCTCATTAGTTTGACATGTTTCTACGACCTGTAATGTAACTTTTAGGACTTTTCGTCCAAACATCGTCTGGACTTGCGCGTCGTGAGTTTTGGATTTGTTTACCAAACGCGCTAACAAATGGAGGTATTTGGACGTAAATGATTAGCTTTATCGAACAAATCAAACATTTATTGTGGAACTGGGATTCCTGGGTGTGCATTCTGATGAAGATCATCAAAGGTAAGTGATTATTGTTCTTGATGCTATTTCTGACCTACTGACTTCACAACCATGGCCGGAATCTGCATTGCTTTTGTTGTAGTCTGAGCGCTGTACTCAGGTTATTGCATGCTTTGCTTTTTCCGTAAAGCCTTTTTGAAATCTGACACAGCTGGTTGCATTAAGGAGAAGCATATCTGTAATTCCATGCATAACACTTGTATCTTTTATCAGATGTTTACTATGAGTATATCTGTAAATTGATGTGGCTCTCTGCAAATTCGCAGATGTTTCGAGGCACAACACCACTGAACAATAACGCACCAATGCAAACTGGGATTTAAAAAAAATATATAAATATGAACTTTATCAAACAAAACATACATGTATTGTGTAACATAAAGTCCTATGAGTGTCATCTGATGAAGATCATCAAAGGTTAGTGATTAATTTGATCTCTATTT
>NC_143044.1:58222500-58230000 GCF_057628025.1 Oncorhynchus mykiss | reverse complement strand
ACGACAGACAGATTACATAACTCTAACTACAGGTACTACTGTCCTGTTGACACCACAGACAGATTACATAACTCTAACTACAGGTACTACTGTCCTGTTGACTCCACAGACAGATTACATAACTCTAACTACAGTTACTACTGTCCTGTCCTGTTGACACCACAGACAGATTACATAACTCTAACTACAGTTACTACTACTGTCCTGTTGACTCCACAGACAGATTACATAACTCTAACTACAGTTACTACTGTCCTGTTGACTCCACAGACAGATTACATAACTCTAACTACAGTTACTACTGTCCTGTCCTGTTGACACAACAGACAGATTACATAACTCTAACTACAGTTACTACTGTCCTGTTGACACCACAGTACAGGTTACATAACTCTAACTACAGTTACTACTGTCCTGTTGACACAACAGACAGATTACATAACTCTAACTACAGTTACTACTGTCCTGTCCTGTTGACACCACAGACAGATTACATAACTCTAACTACAGGTACTACTGTCTGTTGACACCACAGACTGATTACATATAACTTTAACTACAGGTACTACTGTCCTGTTGACTCCACAGACAGATTACATAACTCTAACTACAGGTACTACTGCCTGTCCTGTTGACACGACAGACAGATTACATAACTCTAACTACAGTTACACTACTGTCCTGTTGACACCACAGACAGATTACATAACTCTAACTACAGTTACTACTGTCCTGTTGACTCCACAGACAGATTACATAACTCTAACTACAGTTAATACTGTCCTGTTGACACCACAGACAGGTTACACAACTCTAACTACAGTTAATACTACTGTCCTGTTGACACCACAGACAGATTACATAACTCTAACTACAGTTACTACTGTCCTGTTGACACCACAGACAGGTTACATAACTCTAACTACAGTTACTACTGTCCTGTTGACACAACAGACAGATTACATAACTCTAACTACAGTTACTACTGTCCTGTCCTGTTGACACCACAGACAGATTACATAACTCTAACTACAGGTACTACTGTCCTGTTGACACCACAGACAGGTTACACAACTCTATCTACAGTTACTACTGTCCTGTCCTGTTGACACCACAGACAGGTTACACAACTCTAACTACAGTTACTACTGTCCTGTTGACACCACAGACAGGTTACACAACTCTAACTACAGTTACTACTGTCCTGTTGACACCACAGACAGGTTACACAACTCTAACTACAGTTACTACTGTCCTGTCCTGTTGACACCACAGACAGATTACATAACTCTAACTACAGTTACTACTGTCCTGTCCTGTTGACACCACAGACTGTCCTGCAGCAGGAGACGACAGGAGATTATTTTTCACTGTGCTACATTTAGATGTTTATCTCCCCCTGTTACCCAGCCAATGACGGGAAGTGTTGTAATGTTGTTGTCGTCTCATCGTTGTGTCTCTCTCTCTCTCTCTCTCTCTCTCTCTCTCTCTCTCTCTCTCTCTGTCTCTCTCCTCTCTCTCTGTCTCTCTCTCTCTCTGTCTCTCTCTCTGTCTCTCTCGCTCTCTCTGTCTCTGTCTCTGTCTCTGTCTCTCTCTCTCTCTCTCTATCTCTCTCTCTCCCCTCTCTCTCTCTCCCTCTCTCCCTCTCTCCCTCTCTCTCTCTCTCTTCTCTCTCTCTCTCTCTCTCTCTCTCGTAGCTGATGTATGTCTCTGTAGTTTCAGACTGGCCAGACGGAACAGGCAGATAAAAGCTCTCGTGTTTCTGACATCCTCCCTGGTAATGGACATTATCTTCAATTATTGTCCATCTCTCCTCGCTGGGTAGTATTTACCCTCCTATGGTGGGAGAGGGGGGTTACCAGGCCTGTCTGTCGGCCCCAGGACAGAGCCAGGAGATGCCCAGAGAGAGAAGGGTCTCTCCTCCTTTACCCAAGACCTTCATCCTAGGACCTGACTGACTGACACAGAGGTGGAGCTTTGCTAGCACACGTCTACTGTAGAAAACAACACATCTACTGTAGAAAACAACCTGTCTACTGTAGAAAACAACACATCTACAGTAGAAAACAACACATCTACTGTAGAAAACAACACGTCTACTGTAGAAAACAACACATCTACTGTAGAAAACAACCCATCTACTGTAGAAAACAACACATCTACAGTAGAAAACAACCCATCTACTGTAGAAAACAACCCATCTACTGTAGAAAACAACACATCTACAGTAGAAAACAACACGTCTACAGTAGAAAACAACACATCTACAGTAGAAAACAACACGTCTACAGTAGAAAACAACACATCTACAGTAGAAAACAACACATCTACAGTAGAAAACAACACATCTACAGTAGAAAACAACACATCTACAGTAGAAAACAACACATCTACTGTAGAAAACAACACATCTACTCTAGAAAACAACCCATCTACTGTAGAAAACAACCCATCTACTGTAGAAAACAACCAGTCTACAGTAGAAAACAACCCATCTACTGTAGAAAACAACCAGTCTACAGTAGAAAACAACACATCTACTGTAGAAAACAACACATCTACTGTAGAAAACAACCAGTTTACAGTAGAAAACAACCCATCTACTGTAGAAAACAACCAGTCTACAGTAGAAAACAACACATCTACTGTAGAAAACAACCCATCTACTGTAGAAAACAACCAGTCTACAGTAGAAAACAACACATCTACTGTAGAAAACAACCAGTCTACTGTAGAAAACAACACATCTACTGTAGAAAACAACACATCTACTGTAGAAAACAACACATCTACTGTAGAAAACAACCCATCTACTGTAGAAAACAACCAGTCTACAGTAGAAAACAACACATCTACTGTAGAAAACAACCCATCTACTGTAGAAAACAACCAGTCTACAGTAGAAAACAACACATCTACTGTAGAAAACAACCAGTCTACTGTAGAAAACAACACATCTACTGTAGAAAACAACACATCTACTGTAGAAAACAACCCATCTACTGTAGAAAACAACCAGTCTACAGTAGAAAACAACACATCTACAGTAGAAAACAACCAGTCTACTGTAGAAAACAACACATCTACTGTAGAAAACAACACATCTACTGTAGAAAACAACACATCTACTGTAGAAAACAACCCATCTACTGTAGAAAACAACCAGTCTACAGTAGAAAACAACACATCTACTGTAGAAAACAACCAGTCTACTGTAGAAAACAACACATCTACTGTAGAAAACAACACATCTACTGTAGAAAACAACCAGTCTACAGTAGAAAACAACACATCTACTGTAGAAAACAACCCATCTACTGTAGAAAACAACCAGTCTACAGTAGAAAACAACACATCTACTGTAGAAAACAACCAGTCTACTGTAGAAAACAACACATCTACTGTAGAAAACAACACATCTACTGTAGAAAACAACACATCTACTGTAGAAAACAACCCGTCTACTGTAGAAAACAACACATCTACTGTAGAAAACAACACATCTACTGTAGAAAACAACACATCTACTGTAGAAAACAACACATCTACTGTAGAAAACAACCCATCTACTGTAGAAAACAACACATCTACTGTAGAAAACAACACATCTGCTGTAGAAAACAACACATCTACTGTAGAAAACAACACATCTACTGTAGAAAACAACACATCTACTGTAGAAAACAACACATCTACTGTAGAAAACAACACATCTACTGTAGAAAACAACACGTCTACTGTAGAAAACAACCCGTCTACAGTAGAAAACATCCTGTTTACTGTAGAAAACAACTCGTCTACTGTAGAAAACATCCTGTTTACTGTAGAAAACAACACATCTACTGTAGAAAACAACACATCTACTGTAGAAAACATCCTGTTTACTGTAGAAAACAACACATCTACTGTAGAAAACAACACATCTACTGTAGAAAACAACACATCAACACAATTATTTTGTTGATCATATAAAAGGTTGTTTTTTTTTAAACGTTGTTGTTGCTGTTTTATATTTACATATTTATTACCATGGTGACCATGGCGGAAACTGACAAGAAAGAGAACATAAATCACACGGGTTCAAATCCAGCTGACTTCAGAGTTTGTCAATATCAGGATAGGTAGTTAAGTGTTTTGAATGAATGGCTAATGTGGGTCTGCTGTAATGGCATCATTTGGAGTCCAGTCACAGATGCCAGTGTGTGGAGCCGCACCGTAATTAGGCAGAAACGCTGTACAGGTTTCCTACTAATTAGCAAATTATGCTGAAAATAGCATCAAGCTAATTAACAGTTATTATGGCATTTTTTGGAAGTATGACTTTAATTAGCAAAGTCCTGACGCGTGCAATTTCAAACTTGTCCAACAAAAATATAAAAAAAAAAAAAAACACAGGACATCATCAAGAGGCAACACAGATGATGGAGAGAGAGGCATATAGGAAGAGGGAGAGACGGGTGTGGAGAGAAGGGAGAGGGGAGACAGGTGGAGAGAAGGGAGACAGGTGGAGAGAAGGGAGACAGGTGGAGAGAAGGGAGACAGGTGGAGAGAAAGGAGAAGGGTGGAGAGAAGGGATAGGGGAGAAGGGTGGAGAGAAGGGAGACAGGTGGAGAGAAGGGAGAGGGGAGACAGGTGGAGAGAAGGGAGAAGGGTGGAGAGAAAGGAGAAGGGTGGAGAGAAGGGAGAAGGGTGGAGAGAAGGGAGAGGGGAGAAGGGTGGAGAGAAGGGGGAGACAGGTGGAGAGGCGGGAGAGAGGGGAGACAGGTGGAAAGAAGGGAGACAGGTGGAGAGGCGGGAGAGAGGGGAGACAGGTGGAAAGAAGGGAGACAGGTGGAGAGAAGGGAGACAGGTGGAGAGAAGGGAGACAGGTGGAGAGAAAGGAGAAGGGTGGAGAGAAGGGATAGGGGAGAAGGGTGGAGAGAAGGGAGACAGGTGGAGAGAAGGGAGAGGGGAGACAGGTGGAGAGAAGGGAGAAGGGTGGAGAGAAAGGAGAAGGGTGGAGAGAAGGGAGAAGGGTGGAGAGAAGGGAGAGGGGAGAAGGGTGGAGAGAAGGGGGAGACAGGTGGAGAGGCGGGAGAGAGGGGAGACAGGTGGAAAGAAGGGAGACAGGTGGAGAGGCGGGAAGAGGGGAGACAGGTGGAAAGAAGGGAGACAGGTGGAGAGAAGGGAGACAGGTGGAGAGAAGGGAGACAGGTGGAGAGAAAGGAGAAGGGTGGAGAGAAGGGAGAGGGGAGACAGGTGGAGAGAAGGGAGACAGGTGGAGAGAAGGGAGACAGGTGGAGAGAAGGGAGACAGGTGGAGAGAAAGGAGAAGGGTGGAGAGAAGGGATAGGGGAGAAGGGTGGAGAGAAGGGAGACAGGTGGAGAAGGGAGAGGGAGACAGGTGGAGAGAAGGAGGAAGGGTGGAGAGAAAGGAGAAGGGTGGAGAGAAGGGAGAAGGGTGGAGAGAAGGGAGAAGGGTGGAGAGAAGGGAGAAGGGTGGAGAGAAGGGAGAAGGGTGGAGAGAAGGGATAGGGGAGAAGGGTGGAGAGAAGGGATAGGGGAGAAGGGTGGAGAGAAGGGAGACAGGTGGAGAGAAGGGAGAAGGGTGGAGAGAAGGGAGAAGGGTGGAGAGAAGGGAGACAGGTGGAGAGAGGGGAGACAGGTGGAGAGAAAGGAGAAGGGTGGAGAGAAGGGATAGGGGAGAAGGGTGGAGAGAAGGGAGACAGGTGGAGAGAAGGGAGAAGGGTGGAGAGAAGGGAGAAGGGTGGAGAGAAGGGAGAAGGGTGGAGAGAAGGGAGAAGGGTGGAGAGAAGGGAGAAGGGTGGAGAGAAGGGAGAAGGGTGGAGAGAAGGGAGAAGGGAGACAGGTGGAGAGAAGGGAGAGGGGAGACAGGTGGAGAGAAGGGAGACAGGTGGAGAGAAGGGAGAGGGGAGACAGGTGGAGAGAAGGGAGACAGGTGGAGAGAAGGGAGAAGGGTGGAGAGAAGGGAGACAGGTGGAGAGAAGGGAGAAGGGTGGAGAGAAGGGAGAAGGGTGGAGAGAAGGGAGAGGGGAGAAGGGTGGAGAGAAGGGAGACAGGTGGAGAGAAGGGAGACAGGTGGAGAGAAGGGAGACAGGTGGAGAGAAGGGAGACAGGTGGAGAGAAGGGAGACAGGTGGAGAGAAGGGAGAAGGGTGGAGAGAAGGGAGAAGGGTGGAGAGAAGGGAGAAGGGTGGAGAGAAGGGAGAAGGGTGGAGAGAAGGGAGAAGGGTGGAGAGAAGGGAGACAGGTGGAGAGAAGGGAGACAGGTGGAGAGAAGGGAGAAGGGTGGAGAGAAGGGAGAAGGGTGGAGAGAAGGGAGACAGGTGGAGAGAAGGGAGAGGGGAGACAGGTGGAGAGAAGGGAGACAGGTGGAGAGAAGGGAGAAGGGTGGAGAGAAGGGAGACAGGTGGAGAGAAGGGAGAAGGGTGGAGAGAAGGGAGAAGGGTGGAGAGAAGGGAGAGGGGAGAAGGGTGGAGAGAAGGGAGACAGGTGGAGAGAAGGGAGACAGGTGGAGAGAAGGGAGACAGGTGGAGAGAAGGGAGACAGGTGGAGAGAAGGGAGAGGGGAGACAGGGGGAGAGAAGGGAGACAGGTGGAGAGAAGGGAGAAGGGTGGAGAGAAGGGAGACAGGTGGAGAGGTGGGAGAGGGGAGAAGGGTGGAGAGAAGGGGGAGACAGGTGGAGAGGTGGGAGGGAGGGGAGACAGGTTGAAAGAAGGGAGAGAGGTGAGACAGGTGGAGAGAAGGGAGAGGGGAGAAGGGTGGAGAGAAGGGGGAGAAGGGTGGAGAGAAGGAGATTGGGAGATTGTGTGTCTGAATCTCTCATGTAAATAAAGGAGCATGTGTCTACTCCACTAGCTGCCAAAAAACAGAGCAGTCTGGCTGATTATGCATCTTAAATGGCGAGGGAGAGGGAGAGAGAGAGAGAGAGAGAGAGAGAGGGGAGAGAGATTGAGAGTCATAACAGGAGTCATACTGCTGGTACAGGGAACATTCACTTATTCAACTTGAATGCACATTTACAGAGGGATGAAGCCAATAACAACACATCACCTGACAGGTAGATCCACTCAGCACTGGAGCCTGTGGTGCCTGAGACCCCACTGACTAGACATGGGTTCATCTCACTAAACCCTGAGACCCCACTGACTAGACATGGGTTCATCTCACTAAACACTGAGACCCCACTGACTAGACAGCACCATGGGTTCCTCTCAATAAACACTGAGACCCCACAGACTAGACAGCACCATGGGTTCATCTCACTAAACACTGAGACCCCACTGACTAGACAGCACCATGGGTTCCTCTCACTAAACACTGAGACCCTACTGACTAGACAGCACCATGGGTTCATCTCACTAAACACTGAGACCCCACTGACTAGACATGGGTTCATCTCACTAAACACTGAGACCCCACTGACTAGACAGCACCATGGGTTCATCTCACTAAACACTGAGACCCCACTGACTAGACAGCACATGGGTTCCTCTCAATAA
>NC_143044.1:58197500-58217500 GCF_057628025.1 Oncorhynchus mykiss | reverse complement strand
ACCAGTAGAGTCCAGTTCCCAGGTCTTCATCATACCAGTAGGAGTCTAGTTCCCAGGTCTTCATCATATCAACAGTACTGCTGTAGGGAACCAGTAGGAGTCTAGTTCCCAGGTCTTCATCCTACCAGTAGGAGTCTAGTTCCCAGGTCTTCATCATATCAACAGTACTGCTGTAGGGTACCAGTAGGAGTCTAGTTCCCAGGTCTTCATCATACCAGTAGAGAGTCTAGTTCCCAGGTCTTCATCGTACCAGTAGAGAGTCTAGTTCCCAGGTCTTCATCGTACCAGTAGAGAGTCTAGTTCCCAGGTCTTCATCATACCAGTAGGAGTCTAGTTCCCAGGTCTTCATCATAATAACAGTACTGATGTAGGTACCAGTAGGAGTCTAGTTCCCAGGTCTTCATCATACCAGTAGGAGTCTAGTTCCCAGGTCTTCATCATCATAACAGTACTGATGTAGGTACCAGTAGAGAGTCTAGTTCCCAGGTCTTCATCATACCAGTAGAGAGTCTAGTTCCCAGGTCTTCATCATATCAACAGTACTGCTGTAGGGTACCAGTAAGAGTCTAGTTCCCAGGTCTTCATCATACCAGTAGAGAGTCTAGTTCCCAGGTCTTCATCATACCAGTAGGAGTCTAGTTCCCAGGTCTTCATCATATCAACAGTACTGCTGTAGGGTACCAGTAGGAGTCTAGTTCCCAGGTCTTCATCATATCAACACTACTGCTGTAGGGTACCAGTAGGAGTCTAGTTCCCAGGTCTTCATCATACCAGTAGAGAGTCTAGTTCCCAGGTCTTCATCGTACCAGTAGAGAGTCTAGTTCCCAGGTCTCATACCAGTAGGAGTCTAGTTCCCAGGTCTTCATCATATCAACAGTACTGCTGTAGGGAACCAGTAGGAGTCTAGTTCCCAGGTCTTCATCCTACCAGTAGAGAGTCTAGTTCCCAGGTCTTCATCATACCAGTAGAGAGTCTAGTTCCCAGGTCTTCATCATACCAGTAGAGAGTCTAGTTCCCAGGTCTTCATCATATCAACAGTACTGCTGTAGGTACCAGTAGAGAGTTTAGTTCCCAGGTCTTTATCATACCAGTAGGAGTCTAGTTCCCAGGTCTTTATCATACCAGTAGAGAGTCTACTTCCCAGGTCTTCATCATACCAGTAGAGAGTCTAGTTCCCAGGTCTTCATCATAACAACAGTACTGCTGTAGGTACCAGTAGGAGTCTAGTTCCCAGGTCTTCATCATACCAGTAGAGAGTTTAGTTCCCAGGTCTTCATCATACCAGTAGGAGTCTAGTTCCCAGGTCTTCATCATACCAGTAGGAGTCTAGTTCCCAGGTCTTCATCATAACAACAGTACTGCTGTAGGTACCAGTAGGAGTCTAGTTCCCAGGTCTTCATCATACCAGTAGAGAGTTTAGTTCCCAGGTCTTCATCATACCAGTAGGAGTCTAGTTCCCAGGTCTTCATCATACCAGTAGGAGTCTAGTTCCCAGGTCTTCATCATATCAACAGTACTGCTGTAGGGAACCAGTAGGAGTCTAGTTCCCAGGTCTTCATCCTACCAGTAGAGAGTTTAGTTCCCAGGTCTTTATCATACCAGTAGAGAGTCTAGTTCCCAGGTCTTCATCATACCAGTAGGAGTCTAGTTCCCAGGTCTTCATCATAACAACAGTACTGCTGTAGGGTACCAGTAGGAGTCTAGTTCCCAGGTCTTCATCATACCAGTAGAGAGTCTAGTTCCCAGGTCTTCATCATAACAACAGTACTGCTGTAGGTACCAGTAGGAGTCTAGTTCCCAGGTCTTCATCATATCAACAGTACTGTTGTAGGGTACCAGTAGGAGTCTAGTTCCCAGGTCTTCGTCATACCAGTAGGAGTCTAGTTCCCAGGTCTTCATCATATCAACAGTACTGCTGTAGGGAACCAGTAGGAGTCTAGTTCCCAGGTCTTCATCATACCAGTAGAGAGTCTAGTTCCCAGGTCTTCATCATACCAGTAGAGAGTCTAGTTCCCAGGTCTTCATCATAACAACAGTACTGATGTAGGGTACCAGTAGAGAGTCTAGTTCCCAGGTCATTGTTGTCTCTTATTCAGCATCTGTCACTGTCGCGGCGCCTGGCTCCTCCACATCCCAAATCACATCCTATTCCATATGTGATGTACTACAGTTGACCAGGGCCCTAGTGTTCAGTACAGGGAACAGGGGGGCCATTAGGGATGCACTTCCTCGCAGCCTTGAACAGAACAGAAGCTGCTTATCAGGCACGTGTGAGAATTCTAGCCTCTCCTCTCCTCTCCTCCCTCTCATCCCCTCTCCTTTCCTCCCTCTCATCCCCTCTCCTTTCCTCCCTCTCATCCCCTCTCCTCTCCTCCCTCTCATCCCCTCTCCTTCATCCCCTCTCCATTCCTCTCCTCTCCTCTCCTCTCATCTCCTCTCCTCTCCTCTCCTCTCCTCTCCCTCTCCTCCTTCTCCTCGCCTCGCCTCTCCTCTCCTCTCTTCCTTCCTCTCCTCTCCTCCTCTCTCCCTTTCCTCTCCTCTCCTCTCCTCTCCTCTCCTCTCCTCTCCTCCTTTCCTCTCCTTTCCTCTCCTCTCCTCTCCTCCTTTCATTCTCTCTCTCTCCTCTCCTCTCCTCTCCTCTCCTCTCTCTCCCTCCTCTCCTCTCCTCTCCTCTCCTCTCCTCTCCTCTCCTCCTCTCCTTTCCTCTCCTCTCCTCTCCTCTCCTCTCCTCTCCTCTCCTCTCCTCTCCTCTCCTCTCCTCTCCTCCTTCTCCTCCTTCTCCTCTCCTCTGCTCTCCTCTCCTCTCCTTCCTCCTTCTCCTCTCTCCTCTCCTCTCCTCTCCTCTCCTCTCCTCCTTTCCTCTCCTCTCCTCTCCTCTCCTCTCCTCTCCTCTCCTCTCCTCTCCTCTCCTCTCCACTCCTCTCCTCTCCTCCTCTCCTTTCCTCTCCTCTCCTCTCCTCTCCTCTCCTCTCCTCTCCTCTCCTCTCCTCTGTCTCCCCTGTCTCCTCCCTGTTTCATATTTTATTAAGAGTTACCTTGTGAGACTCCGATAACAACTAGCCTTCTCCACTTCATTAGTCATACAGACCAGTCAGTCAGCATCAATAACCTGACCCTAAGTCCCAAATTGCACCCTATTCCCTTCATGGAACACTACTTCTGACCAGAGCCCATAAGGATCTGATGAAAAGTAGTGCCATTTGGGAGACACCCTTGTCTGAAGCTTAGTGCTAAAAATCAGAAGGAGCTAACTGTTAATGAACCACCAGTGAAAATATTTAGGGTTTGAGAAGGCTAGAGGCTAGAGGCTTGAGCCTAGAGGCTAGAGGCTAGAGGCTAGAGGCTAGAGGCTAGAGACTAGAGACTAGAGAATAGAGAATAGAGGATAGAGGCTAGAGGATAGAAATTAGAGTCTAGAGGCTAGAGGATAGAGGCTAGATGATAGAGGCTAGCTCTCTCACTGGCAGGGCAGGGGAGGCAGGAGGCCAGTACCAACAACACCCAATTGTCACGTGTGCCACCTCCAATTACTCCCTCTCTATACAAGGCCAGACCTGGGCCAGGACAAGACCAGGGCCAGATCTGGGCCAGATAGACCACACTAGGCTTCTGGTTCCTGGCATTACAGGGCCAGACAGAGCAGATCAGAACAGCACATTGTACTAACTAACTAACAAACACAGGAGATGTAGGGCATTTAACCTCAACGCCGTACATCGCCCATGTCCTCCTGCCTTGGCTGTGTTGTCCTCCTGCCTTGGCTGTGTTGTCCCTCCTGCCTTGACTGTGTTGTCCTCCTGCCTTGGCTGTGTTGTCCTCCTGCCTTGGCTGTGTTGTCCTTCTGCCTTGGCTGTGTTGTCCTTCTGCCTTGGCTGTGTGGTCCTTCTGCCTTGGCTGTGTTGACACTGGCATCTTAACGCCCCAATAACAAACCAACAATAAACTGAATAGAAGAGACGTATTGCTGTCAAAACTGTTTGATGTTTCAGCCAAGACGTTTCCTCACTTTAATGATTTTCCTCTCAACAGTGTTGGAGCTAGGCTCATACTGTCATCACTGGCCACCCCTCATAGCCTGGTTCCTCTCTACCCAGTACAGCCATTAGAGGACTGGCCACCCCTCATAGCCTTGGTTCCTCTCTACCCAGTACAGCCATTAGAGGACTGGCCACCCCTCATAGCCGGTTCCTCTCTAGGTTTCTAATCTCAACCCAGCGTTTTAGGCTGGGTTTCTGTACATCCTCTCTACCCAGTACAGCCATTAGAGGACTGGCCACCCCTCATAGCCTGGTTCCTCTCTACCCAGTACAGCCATTAGAGGACTGGCCACCCCTCATAGCCTGGTTCCTCTCTACCCAGTACAGCCATTAGAGGACTGGCCACCCCTCATAGCCTGGTTCCTCTCTACCCAGTACAGCCATTAGAGGACTGGCCACCCCTCATAGCCTGGTTCCTCTCTACCCAGTACAGCCATTAGAGGACTGGCCACCCCTCATAGCCTGGTTCCTCTCTACCCCAGTACAGCCATTAGAGGACTGGCCACCCCTCATAGCCTGGTTCCTCTCTACCCAGTACAGCCATTAGAGGACTGGCCACCCCTCATAGCCTGGTTCCTCTCTACCCAGTACAGCCATTAGAGGACTGGCCACCCCTCATAGCCCGGTTCCTCTCTAGGTTTCTAATCTCAACCCAGCGTTTTAGGCTGGGTTTCTGTACAGCACTTTGAGATATCAGCCGATGTACGAAGGGCTATATAAATCCATTTGATTTGATCACAACGAGAGACAACTGGAATGCCACGAGGAGCAGACAATCAAGTTGAATAGGGGTTTGAGGGAGAGGAGAACCCAAGCAGCGATTTGAAAAATGACTACAACTGATGCTTTCTGACAACACACTTTCTAATGTGACGAGCTGCTACTAAATGCGGCTCCGTTTTTTTAATGTCCTGTACAGCTAAATAAATGCCAATATTCACCTTGAGAGGCTCATCATGAAGAGAGTTTCCAGTGAGGTGTGAAAAATAGGCCTCCTCTCATCTCCCCCCTGGGCCATCTAGTACAGTGTGTCAGGAGCCGTATGAAGGGATGGGAAGGAAGGAGCAGGGTAGAAAACCTGCTCTCCTCTCCTGAATTAACTCTCTCTTTCCCTCTGTCGTTCTAACTGAGCAGGCATTCTCTGAAAGGAGAGCTGCGAATAATGGAGAAATGACTTTCGAGAGAGAGAGAGAGAGAGAGAGAGAGAGAGAGAGAGAGAGAGAGAGAGAGAGAGAGAGAGAGAGAGAAATGAAAGAGAGAGATACAGAGAGGGAGAGAGAGAGAGAGAGGGAGAGAGAGAGAGAGAGAGAGAGAGATAGAGAGAGAGATAGAGAAATGAAAGAGAGAGAGACAGAGAGGGAGAGAGGGAGAGAGGAGAAAGAGAGAGAGTGAGGGGTGGGAGAACTGAAAGAGAGAGAGAGACAGAGAGGGAGAGAGGAGAAAGAGAGAGAGAGGGAGGGAGAACTGAAAGAGAGAGAGACAGAGAAGGAGAGAGGAGAGAGGAGAAAGAGAGAGAGAACTGAAAGAGAGAGAGAACTGAAAGAGAGAGAGAGAAATGAAAGAGAGAAAGAGAGAGAGAGAGAGAGAGAGAGAGAGAGAGAACTGAAAGTGATCTCCACTTGGCTGGTTTTAATATCAGTTCTCTAAAATACAACCTGTTTCCTCTATACCCCCAACACTAAATCACTAGCTCGTCCTCCATCGACTGGAAGACATCGTTCTTCCAGAACCTGTATAAAACCTCTGTGATATATAGAGGCTGAATAACGACCCAAAGAGGTGACCGGGGAAGATTTAAGACAGCGTCATGATAGCATCATTTTCAAAGTAAACTTTTGAAACGCCGACAGTAGGGTATTGTGATAGTCGACGTGCCGATCCTGGCTCAGCTGTAGTCTAGTGTAGTTCCCCTTTTTCCAGGTCTGATAGAGGCTGACAGAGACTCCACCTCCACCAGTTCAGACGTGATTGTAATTGTCCGGTCTGGATCCCATGCTGCGAGTCTCTGTGTTACAGCACCACAGTGATGCATCCTCATTATTGTGTAAATAGGTTCTGGCAGCCCCTCCGTAAATAAAACACAGAGTGACAGGAGGATGGGGGGAATTTACTTTCCTACCAATTAGACGAGCCCCGGGCTGTACTTTAACAGCAGATAAATCCTGCAAATCACTAAAATGATCCTGTCACACCAACCAAAATATTACCATCCTGCCGAGCCACACTAAGCCACACACTCTACACTCTGAAGATCTCTCTCTCTCTCTCTCTCTCTCTCTCTCTCTCTCTCTCTCTCTCTCTCCCCTCTCTCACTCAGCCCCTCTCTCTCGCCTCTCTCTCTGCCCCTCTCTCTCTTCCCCTCTCTCACTCAGCCCCTCTCTCTCTCACTCTCTCTCTCCCTTCTCTCTGCCCCCCTCTCTCTCTCTCCCTCTCTCTCTCTCTCTCTCTCTCTCTCTCTCTCTCTCTCTCTCTCTCTCTCTCTCTCTCCCCTCTCTCACTCAGCCCCTCTCTCTCTGCCCTCTCTCTCTCCCCTCTCTCACTCAGCCCCTCTCTCTCTCACTCTCTCTCTCCCTCTCTCCCTCTCTCTGCCCCTCTCTCTCTCTCTCTCTCTCTCTCCCCTCTCTCACTCAGCCCCTCTCTCACTCAGCCCCTCTCTCTCTGCCCTCTCTCTCTCCCCTCTCTCCCTCTCTCTCTCTCTCTCTCTCTCTCTAGCCTCTCTCTTCCCTCTCTCTCCCCAATATCTCTCCACTGTCTCTCTACTCGGTGTGTTAATGAGATGGGGAGGGTTTCAGCGCTGGGGACCTCTCCTCACAGAGGGGGATAGGTGATTGACAGCTCAGATCAGTCTCTACAGCCAGTAGGACCAGATGGGAAAGACTAGGTCTGCATCCAAAATGGCACCCTATTCATTCTATAGTGCACTACTGTTGACCAGAGTCTAGTTAAAGTAGTGCACTGTATAGGGAATAGTGTACCATTTGGGACGGAGGCTGGGTTCTTTTTAATGTGCTCGTTTTTCAGTCGTTTTTTTTTCCCTTTTCTTCCCAGCTATAACAGAAATCCCCAAACGGTTTCACCTCCTACCTGTACAATTATTTTACATAATAAATGCAACCGATGTTCTGCCAAGAATCCTGATTCCTCTGGTTTTTTTTTTTTTCATTTCTGGAAGTAATGTATTTAAAGACAACGGTAAAGATCGTTGTTGTTATAAAGCCGAAGAAAAGTGTTAACTTTCAATTATGTAAAACCACAATGATGAACACATGTAGGAAGTATGGAAAGAGGGGAAGAGGTTGTGTGGGCAGAGGGGGGGGGGCAGATAAGAAGAGGAGAAGAAGTTGTGAGGGGGGCAGATATGAAGAGGAGAAGAGGTGTGGGGAGGGGCAGATATGAAGAGGAGAAGAGGTTGTGGGGGGGGCAGATATGAAGAGGAGAAGAGGTTGTGGGGAGGGGCAGATATGAAGAGGAGAAGAGGTTGTGGGGAGGGCAGATATGAAGAGGAGAAGAGGTTGTGGGGGGGGGGCAGATATGAGAAGATATGAAGAGGAGAAGAGGTTGTGAGGGGGGCAGATATGAAGAGGAGAAGAGGTTGTGGGGAGGGGCAGATATGAAGAGGAGAAGAGGTTGTGGGGAGGGGGCAGATATGAAGAGGAGAAGAGGTGTGAGGGGGGCAGATATGAAGAGGAGAAGAGGTTGTGAGGGGGGGCAGATATGAAGAGGAGAAGAGGTTGTGAGGGGGGCAGATATGAAGAGGAGAAGAGGTTGTGGGGGGGGGCAGATATGAAGAGGAGAAGAGGTTGTGAGGGGGCAGATATGAAGAGGAGAAGAGGTTGTGGGGAGGTGGAGGAGAAGAGGAGAAGAGGAGAAGAGGTGGTAGAGGGTGGGATATTGTCATAACTGCATTGCAAATTGGGCGACTTAGCACATTTTAGTGAGGTACTTACTCTCCAGGAAAAACTGACTCTGATCAGGGTGAAAATGAAGTTTCAGAGACCCAACTGAGCACTAACACAATTTAAACCAGCTTAGGAAAGCATGCTTCAAACACGAGCTGCAACAATGCACAATAAATGCCATATGATAGCCTACATTCTAGCTAAACTAATAAAACAAACTGTTTTTCACAAAATCCAAATGATTTTTCAGGCAGAAAAAAAGGGGAATTACAATTAGATGCTGTGAGATTTTTCTAGTTAATGGGGGAGTTTGCCCTTCAATGTTTCCCGCTCTCTTCCCTTTCCTGCTCCCTCCGTGTGTGTGGAGGTGGTTGTTTTTACAGCCAACGTTGTTTGCTTGTTTTAGGGTTGATCTCATCCTCTCCAAGCCTGGGAGTGTGGGAGCATGTGTCACAGGATCACTGGCAACCTGAGAGAGGAGCGGGGTCACTGACCAACCAAGACATAATACGACCATGTGTTTCCGGTCTAGGAGAGAGAGAGCGAGAGAGAAATACAGAGACAGAGAGAGAGAGAGAGAGACAGAGGGAGAAAGGCAGAGAGACAGAGAGAGAGAGAGAGAGAGAGAGAGAGAGAGAGAGGAAGAGAGAGACAGAGTGAGAGAGAGAGACAGAGAGAGAGGGACAGAGAGAGAAAGACATAGAGAGAGAGAAAGAGAGGGAGAGAAAGAGAGAGAGAGAGAGCGAGAGAGAGAGAGAGAGACAAAGAGAGAGGGACAGAGAGAGAGAGAGAGAGAGGGAGAGAGAGAGAGAGAGAGAGAGAGAGAGAGATAGAGAGAGAGAGTGAGACAGAGAGAGAGAGAGAGAGAGAGAGAGAGAGAGAGAGAGAGACAGAGAGAGAGAGACCCGGCCCATCACAACACAGCTCTACTAGACCCGGCCCATCACAACACAGCTCTACTAGACCCGGCCCATCACAACACAGCTCTACTAGACCCGGCCCATCACAACACAGCTCTACTAGACCTGTCCCATCACAACACAGCTCTACTAGACCCAGCCCATCACAACACAGCTCTGACCACTACTCCAGGGTCGGTCAGAACACTGCCCTTCAGGGAAGTAGACCACATGATGCAGTCCACACCATGTATCAATTAGATCGTCAGCCTACATATGCTGAGGTAACCTCTGGCAGAAGACCCCTAGAACAATCAGAGATAGGAGAGGTGCGCCAACTACTGCAACTAATATGCAGACTACTGAGCTAGACAGTCCCTTTAATTCACACACGGGCACGCACGCGCACACACACACACACAAACACACAGGGTTGCAGATTGCACATAACATAAGTACAATGCAATCTTATTCCATTCTTATTCATTTGTTTACAAATATTCCTAAATGTATTGACACCGGTATTATAATAATTATTATATGTAATGGTGTGTGTGTGTGTGTGTGTGTGTGCACGTGTGTGTGTATGTATGTATGTATGTGTGTATATGTGTATGTGCATGTATGTGTGTATATATATATATATATATATATGTATGTGTATGTGTATATATATGTATATATATATGTATGTATGTATGTATGTGTGTGTGTGTGTATGTATGTGTGTGTGTGTGTGTGTATGTATGTATGTATGTATGTATGTGTGTATATGTATGTGTATGTATATATGTGTATGTATGTGTATGTATATATGTATGTATATGTGTATATATGTATGTATATGTGTATATATGTATGTATATATATGTATATATACATATTTTATTTTTTTTGTTTTTTTCGGTGTACTTTACTCAAACCAGTGAATATCACTTATTATAAATGAGATCATTAACTATCAGCTCTTGGAATATCCAGGGCCTATACTCTTCACATTTTGGTTATAAAACAACTAATCCAGAATTGATTAAAAACATCAAGGGACAGGACATCATAATCCTACTGGAAACATGGTGTCGTGGAGACATAGATACTCAGTGTCCCTCAGGCTATAGAGAAAGTTTACTACCATCAATCAAACATAAAAATGTTAAACGGGGCCGAGACTCAGGTGGAATCATCATTTGGCATAAGCAGGACTTAGCACTGAATGAAATGAAAAAAGGTACCACTCACATTTGGCTAAAACTTAACAAAGGTACAATCTATTGTGACAATGATGTATACATATGTGCAGCTTATGCTCCTCCTTCAGATTCATCATATTATGATGATCAGTTTTTTGACAATCTCCAGACAGAAATCATTACATTTCAGGCGCAGGGTAAAGTGCTTCTTTGTGGAGATTTCAATGCAAGAACAGGTTCTGAGCCTGACTACACTGATGCGGGAGGTAACCACCACATATTTGGACACCCCTCCTTGTACAGTAGCCCTATTATAAATAGTAGAAACAGTCCTGACCAAATACTGAACAAAAATGGAAAAGAGTTAGTACATCTCTGTCGAGCCTTAGGCCTGTACATGCTTAATGGTAGAATCAGAGGGGACTCTTTAGGTCAGTTTACTTACTGCTCAGCTCTTGGGACAAGTGTAGTCGATTATGCCATCACTGACATTGACCCTTCCTCCATTAGTGCATTCACTGTCAGACCACAGACACCATTGTCAGATCACAGTCAGATCAACGTGTTTCTGAAGAAATTAACCGGCAATATTCATTCAAAAAAACAGCCCAATAAACTTTACAACATAAACCAATCGTTCAGATGGGCTCCAAACAGTGCAGAGGCATTCATTGAAACATTGAACTCAAATGAAATGATGAACTCTATACAGTTTTTCAATAACTCACAGTACCAAAACAATAAAGATGGTGTCAATTCAGCTACCCAAAACATCAACTGCATATTACAAAAAGCAGCATTGAAAGCAAATTTGAGAAAACCAAAGCAATGCAACATCAGAAGCAAAAATCAAAATGTTACTGACAAATGGTTTGATAATGAATGTAAAACAATTAGAAAACACCTAAGACAAATGTCAAACAAAAAACATAAGCAGCAAAACAACCCAGAGCTACGATATGAATACTTTGAAACTCTGAAACAGTATAAACAAACACTGAAATGCAAGAAATTGAATTATACCAACAAGACACTTGATGAAATTGAAAACGCAATTGACCAAAATCAGTTCTGGGACATGTGGAACAATTTAAGCACAACAAAGCCACAAGAATTAGCCATACAAGATGTAGGAATTTGGAAAACTTACTTTGATAATCTATACAAAAACATCCCACAAAAAGACTTAAACCAGAACCAATTAGAAATTAAAGAAAAATTGAACATCCTGGAATCAGTCATTAAAAACAACCAAAATCCATTAGATTACCCAATAACCCAACAAGAACTAAATGAAAAGCTAAAATCTATTAAATCAAAAAAAGGCTTGTGGTGTAGACAACATCAGAAATGAAATGCTGAAAAACAGCACACCTGAGTTGCAAAATGCTGTGCTTAAATTGTTCAACATGGTTTTAACTTCTGGCTGCTTCACTGATGTCTGGAACCAGGGGCTCATCTCCCCTATCCACAAAAGTGGAGACAAATCAGACCCCAATAATTACAGGGGAATTTGCGTCAACAGTAACTTGGGAAAGATTTTCTGTAGCATTTTGAATTCAAGAATTCAAACCTTTCTTCAAGAAAAAAATGTAATAAGTAAATGTCAAATTGGCTTTCTCCCTAACCATCGCACTACTGACCATATATACACCTTACACACACTAATTAATAAACACGTCCACCAAAAAAAAGAGGGCAAAATCTTTGCTTGCTTTATTGACTTTAAAAAAGCATTTGATTCGATTTGGCACGAAGGGCTATTCTACAAAATTCTACAAAGTGGGCTTGGTGGTAAGGTGTATGACTTAATAAAATGTATGTACACAGAAAATAAGTGTGCAATAAAAATCAAAAACCAAAGAACAGAATTTTTTTTCACAATGTCGAGGTGTGAGACAAGGCTGCAATTTGAGTCCAAATCTTTTCAACATTTATATCAATGAATTAGCAGACATGTTGGACCAATCTCCAGCCCCAGGACTCACACTATTTGACACAGAGGTGAAATACCTGCTATATGCTGATGACTTGGTACTTCTATCACCAACCAAAGAAGGTCTTCAACAAAACATTAATATTCTGGAGCAATATTGCCATAATTGGGCCCTGGCAGTAAATTTCCAAAAAACTAAAATCATGATTTTCCAAAAAAAAACCAGATGTCAGAAACAAAAATGTAAATTCACCCTGAACAACACCTTAATTGAACACACAAAAAATTACACCTACCTTGGTCTGACCATATCTGCATCGGGAAACTTTAATATGGCAGTGAAGGCACTCAAAGAAAAAGCCCGCAGAGCATGTATGCAATAAAAATGAAATTATTCAAAATCAACATCCCAATTAGAATTTGGACTAAAATATTTGACAGTGTAATCCTACCAATAGCACTTTATGGAAGTGAGGTTTGGGGGCCACTCAATAAACTGGATTTTAAAATGTGGGACAAACATCCAATTGAAGCCCTACATGCAGAATTCTGTCGGAAAATTCTACAAGTCCAGAGAAATACACCAACTAATGCATGTAGGGCAGAATTGGGCCGTTTTCCAGTAATAATGAAAATACAGAAAAGATCATTAAAATTTTGGCTACATCTAAATTCAAGTTCAAATTCGAGTCTGCAATTTAAAGCACTTCAAGCCCAAGAGCTGAGCCCAGAAACGAGCCCTCTCAGTCAGATGGTGTTGGACCTCACCAACCAAGCTGACACCAGCACTGCTTCAAAAGAAAGAATTCCAATAAGCAAAATCATGAACCAATCAAAGGAATCTTATTTACAATACTGGAAAAACGAAACAAAATCCCAAAGCCGACTAAATTGCTATCTGACCCTAAACAGAGAATATGAATTGGCTGATTATCTCTACTCTGTCAGAGATACGAAGCAGAGACAGATCCTTACCAAGTACAGGCTGAGTGACCACCGATTGGCAATAGAAACCGGCAGACATAAAAAGACATGGCTACCCAAAGAGGAGCGTGTATGTGGTCACTGCATGACAGGGGAGGTAGAGACAGAGATGCACTTTCTCCTTTACTGTGATAAATATTCCTCACAAAGAGATTCATTATTCACAGAAATGACTACATATATTCCAAATTTTTACAAATTGAACCCAGAGGAAAAACTAAGAATACTCATGGGCGAAGGAGCAATGGCTCCTCTTGCAGCCAAATATGTATTTTCCTGCCATAGCCTGAGGGACACTGAATAATAACATCTGCATAGTAAACAGTAACTTACTTATTATTACTATTATTGTTATTACTATAATTATTAATGTTTACTGTAGACTGTTACCATTTTATTGTTATTATTTTTGTATTTAATTTTGTATTATTATTTACTACCATTTTATATTATTATTTGCTATCATTTATATTTTGTTACAATGTATATTGTATACATTGTTGCTTTGGCAATATTGACACAATGTTTTCATGCCAATAAAGCAGCTTGAATTTGAATTTGAATTTGAGAGAGAGAGAGAGAGAGCAGATGGAGTAGAGGAAGAAGTAGGACAATAAAAGCCCACAGCGGGCAGTGCAGCATCAGCTGTAGAGATCAATCTAGAATATCTACAATAGAATGTCTACAATAGAAAATCTACAATAGAATGTCTACAATAGAACTTCTACAATAGAATGTCTACAATAGAATATCTACAATAGAAAATCTACAGTAGAATGTCTACAATAGAACTTCTACAATAGAATGTCTACAAAAGAATATCTACAATAGAATATCTACAATAGAATGTCTACAATAGAACTTCTACAATAGAATGTCTACAAAAGAATATCTACAATAGAATATCTACAATAGAATGTCTACAATAGAACGTCTACAATAGAATGTCTACAATAGAACATCTACAATAGAATGTCTTCAATAGAACATCTACAATAGAATGTCTACAATAGAATATCTACAATAGAATGTTTACAATAGAATGTCTACAATAGAACATCTACAATAGAATGTCTACAATAGAACATCTACAATAGAATGTCTTCAATAGAACATCTACAATAGAATGTCTACAATAGAACATCTACAATAGAATGTCTACAATAGAACATCTACAATATAATGTCTACAATAGAATATGTACAATTGAATGTCTACAATAGAATAGCTACAATATAACTAAGAACATTACAGACAAGCATACAGGACAGATCAGGCCAGCCCTATTGGACATGAACACTCCATTCACATAATACAGTATAATTCTGCAGCATGTTTCTCTGTTAACTGTCATGTTCAGAGCTCTGCTTGTATTCTTATTGAATACGTAACGTGGCCATATAAACACCCTGTTTCTCCTTCGGAACAAATACAACATGATAACCATATAAACACCCTGTTTCTCCTTCAGAGCAAATACAACATGATGACCATATAAACACCCTGTTTCTCCTTCAGAGTAAATACAACATGATGACCATATAAACACCCTGTTTCTCCTTCAGAGTAAATACTGAGGGTTGGACTATTGGACTTCCACTGAGGCAGAGGTCTGGTAACCCAGTGGAACAGACCTCAGACTATCCAGTGCGGTAGTACAGCAGTCACTGGAACAACACCCCAAGCAACTGCTTCTCTGACATATCTCGTCATCGGGGAGGTGCAAAGACGATACAGATGGAGAAAACAAACATAAAGAAGCACAACGTTCTGCCCAAAGAGGCAGAGTCTGACCCTCCTCATTCTACCATCCAGAAGTACCCTGAGATCTATCCACAAAGTCGGTATCCGGGAGGACAAAGTGAGAAAACTCCAGCCTCCAGCCGCATGCTGGATAGACAGCCAGCCGCCAGATGATGAAACCTGTCAGAGTTCACATTTACCCCCATCCTCCTCACTTATGACATGATTGATTTTCCTTCACATTCCTCCTCCAATACACCATTGTCTTCAGATTCCTCCCTCCATCCACCCGTCTGATGTGTGTGGATAGAGGGAGGGAGAGAGAGAGGATAGGTGGGAGGGAGGGAGGGAGGGAGGGAGGGAGGGGAGGGAGGGAGGGAGGGAGGGAGGGAGGGAGGGAGGGAGGGAGGGAGGGAGAGAGGGGGGATGGCGGGAGGGAGGGAGGGAGGGGGGGATGGCGGGAGGGAGGGAGGGAGGCTAGTGTATATATCACCAGGTTGTTTGATGGGGGATGTACTGTATATATCACCAGGTTTGGAGGAGGAGGAGGGAGGGAGGGAGGGAGGGAGGGAGGGAGGGAGGGAGGGAGGGAGGGAGGGAGGGAGGGCGGGAGGGAGGGAGGGAGGGAGGGAGGGTATATATCACCAGGTGTGTTTGATGGGGGATGTACTGTATATATCACCAGGTGTGTTTGATGGGGGATGTACTGTATATATCACCAGGTGTGTTTGATGGGGATGTACTGTATATATCACCAGGTGTGTTTGATGGGGGATGTACTGTATATATCACCAGGTGTGTTTGATGGGGGATGTACTGTATATATCACCAGGTGTGTTTGATGGGGGATGTACTGTATATATCACCAGGTGTGTTTGATGGGGGATGTACTGTATATATCACCAGGTGTGTTTGATGGGGGATGTACTGTATATATCACCAGGTGTGTTTGATGGGGATGTACTGTATATATCACCAGGTGTGTTTGATGGGGGGATGTACTGTATATATCACCAGGTGTGTTTGATGGAGGATGTACTGAACCAGCTGTGATGACAGGAGATTCATCTAAAAACACCAACCAACTTCCTGAATAGACCAACTTAACCACCAATCAAATAGGTCCGTGGTGAGGTCATTCTGATTTGGGACTCTGGTTGGCGGTCGTAGAAACCATCTCCTCACCTTAGCTCAGTCATATGAATGAGAGATGATTCGATACAGTGAGGTTGGGAGACGTCCTATAGGAGTAAACTTCAATGGATCTTCTGGCCGTCGCTCCAGCTTTTCAGCATGAAAGTGTCTGGTTGTTATTAAATTACTGAGAAACTAATATTAATAATGAATCATGTTTCATTTCGTAATGCAACCAGAACTCTGACTGAGATTCACTTTATCATCTATAGGTATCTTCAGAATAGAACCAATTAGCAGTTTTATTTAATGATTAAGGTTGAATAAATAACGATAGAAAACAACTTTTGGTTCCAGTCAATCTTGATAAAACATTAATGAAAGAGGGAGGATAGAGAGCCATAAAAGCAGACAGCGAGGAAGGCAGAGACAGTGAATTATACATCCTATTGATTTGTCTGATCCTGTACAGTAAGAGCGCCAGGTAATCATGTGTTGCCACATGTAAAGTGCACTTCCCTCCTGGCCCAGGCAAATACCAGCCATCAAATATAGATGAGACTAACTGAATTTATGACCAATCTCATTTACAAACAGAGAGAAAGAAAAGAGAAGGACTGGAGGAGGGAGGAAGGAAGGAAGGAAGGAAGGTAGGAAGGAAGGAAGGAAGGAAGGAAGGAAGGAAGGAAGGAAGGAAGGAAGGAAGGAAGGAAGGAAAGGGGGAACAGATGGAGAGAGGGAGGAAGCAGGGATGGAGGGATAGAGAGAGGGAGGGAGGCAGGCAGGGATGGAGGGATGGAGAGAGGGAGGAGACAGGGAGGCAGGGAGGGATGGAGAGATAGAGAGAGGGAGGGAGGCAGGCAGGGATGGAGGGATAGAGAGAGGGAGGGAGGCAGGCAGGGATGGAGGGATAGAGAGATAAAGATGGAGGGATGGAGGGATGAGCGGGAGGAGACAGGGAGACAGGGAGGGATGGAGGGATGGAGAGAGGGAGGAGACAGGGAGGCAGGGAGGGATGGAGAGAGGCAGGGAGGCAGGGAGTCAGGGAGGCGGGGTGGCAGGGGAGGAAAGAGGGGGGACAACAGACGCGGAGTCCCGGGGACTTGATGGAGGCTGAGATGGGCCCCTGCCGAGAGTTAGTTTGATGTGTTGCCTTGTTAGTACGGCTAAGAGGAGTGTGAATATGTCTTTATTATGATCCAAGGCCATCCTGTCTCCACTAATAGACAGGCCACATGGAGTTAAAGCAGTATTAGCTGCTGCTGGGCTACAGTGATCACTCTGACAAAACACACACACACACAAAGAAGACCTAGTTAAATGTCAGAGATGTCTGGGGGGAAGTAGTTAGTTATTGAAAACACGACGAAACAAATGCCTCCAGTGCCAAGACAGACCCATAGAAAACAGGGCAATTAACTATTGGCATTTTACATGTACATGTTTAACAGTGCTCTGCTAGTTTGGCCCCTAAATAACCATTAGGTATTTCTCCAAGCCCAAGCATCATCTCCCCTACGACCCACACTGTCCTCGGTCTAACAACTACACAGGTTTATTGAATAACACAGCTCCATCTATCTCCCCTACGACCCACACTGTCCTCGGTCTAACAACTACACAGGTTTATTGAATAACACAGCTCCATCTATCTCCCCTACGACCCACACTGTCCTCGGTCTAACAACTACACAGGTTTATTGAATAACACAGCTCCATCTATCTAGTCTACGACCCACACTGTCCTCGGTCTAACAACTACACTGCTGTACTGAATAACACAGCTCCATCTATCTAGTCTACGACCCACACTGTCCTCGGTCTAACAACTACACAGCTGTATTGAATAACACAGCTCCATCTATCTCCCCTGCGACCCACACTGTCCTCGGTCTAACAACTACACTGCTGTATTGAATAACACAGCTCCATCTATCTAGTCTACGACCCACACTGTCCTCGGTCTAACAACTACACTGCTGTATTGAATAACACAGCTCCATCTATCTAGTCTACGACCCACACTGTCCTCGGTCTAACAACTACACTGGTTTATTGAATAACACAGCTCCATCTATCTCCCCTACGACCCACACTGTCCTCGGTCTAACAACTACACTGCTGTACTGAATAACACAGCTCCATCTATCTCCCCTACGACCCACACTGTCCTCGGTCTAACAACTACACTGCTGTACTGAATAACACAGCTCCATCTATCTCCCCTACGACCCACACTGTCCTCGGTCTAACAACTACACTGGTTTATTGAATAACACAGCTCCATCTATCTCCCCTACGACCCACACTGTCCTCGGTCTAACAACTACACTGCTGTACTGAATAACACAGCTCCATCTATCTAGTCTACGACCCACACTGTCCTCGGTCTAACAACTACACTGCTGTATTGAATAACACAGCTCCATCTATCTAGTCTACGACCCACACTGTCCTCGGTCTAACAACTACACTGATGAACTGAATAACACAGCTCCATCTATCTCCCCTACGACCCACACTGTCCTCGGTCTAACTGAATAACACAGCTCTACCTCTAAAATTACATACAGAACAACAAGACTGTCACCTTATAAATATTCACCATATACTGTATAGAGAGTGTTATAAAAGATCATTTGAATCCAAATTGGGTTAAGTGTGTCTTGCTGCGGGACCCCATGACCCCCAGCCTTGACCCCTGACCCCTGACCCCTGCCCATGTACTGTATATTTAATAGACCAGCAGATATCACTGAGCCTCACCCCTGATCAGAAAGGTACAAACCATCAGATATCACTGAGCCTCACCTCTGATCAGAATGGTACAAACCATCAGATATCACTGAGCCTCACCCCTGATCAGAATGGTACAAACCATCAGATATCACTGAGCCTCACCCCTGATCAGAATGGTACAAACCATCAGATATCACTGAGCCTCACCTCTGATCAGAATGGTACAAACCATCAGATATCACTGAGCCTCACCCCTGATCAGAATGGTACAAACCATCAGATATCACTGAGCCTCACCCCTGATCAGAATGGTACAAACCATCAGACATCACTGAGCCTCACCTCTGATCAGAATGGTACGAACCATCAGATATCACTGAGCCTCACCCCTGATCAGAATGGTACAAACCATCAGATATCACTGTGCCTCACCCCTGATCAGAATGGTACAATCCAGCTTTGAATTGAACCCCTCCTTTGTCCTTCTTTCTGTCTTTCTGCCTGCATCCCAGATGGCACTCTGTACCCTTTATAGGGAAATATAGGGACAAGGGCTCCATGTGGGACACATTCAATGTACCGGAGCCGTGGCCCCTAGCTAAAGGTAACACCTTACAGGAGCCAGGGCCCCTAGCTAAAGGTAACACCTTACAGGAGCCAGGGCCCCTAGCTAAAGGTAACACCTTACAGGAGCCGTGGCCCCTAGCTAAAGGTAACACCTTACAGGAGCCAGGGCCCCTAGCTAAAGGTAACACCTTACAGGAGCCGTGGCCCCTAGCTAAAGGTAACACCTTACAGGAGCCAGGGCCCCTAGCTAAAGGTAACACCTTACAGGAGCCGTGGCCCCTAGCTAAAGGTAACACCTTACAGGAGCCAGGGCCCCTAGCTAAAGGTAACACCTTACAGGAGTCAGGGCCCCTAGCTAAAGGTAACACCTTACAGGAGCCAGGGCCCCTAGCTAAAGGTAACACATTACAGGAGTCAGGGCCCCTAGCTAAAGGTAACACCTTACAGGAGCCAGGGCTCCTAGCTAAAGGTAACACCTTACAGGAGCCGTGGCCCCTAGCTAAAGGTAACACCTTACAGGAGTCAGGGCCCCTAGCTAAAGGTAACACCTTACAGGAGTCAGGGCCCCTAGCTAAAGGTAACACCTTACAGGAGCCAGGGCCCCTAGCTAAAGGTAACACCTTACAGGAGTCAGGGTCCCTAGCTAAAGGTAACACCTTACAGGAGTCAGGGCCCCTAGCTAAAGGTAACACCTTACAGGAGCCAGGGCCCCTAGCTAAAGGTAACACCTTACAGGAGTCAGGGTCCCTAGCTAAAGGTAACACCTTACAGGAGTCAGGGCCCCTAGCTAAAGGTAACACCTTACAGGAGTCAGGCTCTCTAGCTAAAGGTAACACCTTACAGTAGTCAGGGCCCCTAGCTAAAGGTAAGAA
>NC_143044.1:58175000-58192500 GCF_057628025.1 Oncorhynchus mykiss | reverse complement strand
AATATTTTTAAATCACTAGGTTCAGAATTCTCCACATAATGCTCCATGTGTTTGTGCCCCCCCCTCCCAGTGTCCTAGTCTCCTAGTCTCCTAGTCTCCCACTATCCTAGTCTCCTAGTGTCCTAGTCTCCTAGTCTCCTAGTTTCCTAGTCTCCTAGTCTCCTAGTCTCCTAGTCTCCTGGTCTCCGGGACATTTCATTGGTCTACATGTTGATTTATTTGATATGTGGTTGGTTAGTTTCCTAGTCTCCTAGTCTCCTAGTCTCCTAGTCACCTAGTCTCAAAGTCTCCTAGTCTCCTAGTCTCCTAGTCCCCTAGTCTCCTAGTCTCCGGGACATTTCATTGGTCTACATGTTGATTTATTTGATATGTGGTTGGTTAGTTTCCTAGTCTCCTAGTCTCCTAGTCTCCTAGTCTCCTAGTCTCCTAGTCTCCTAGTCTCCGGGACATTTCATTGGTCTACATGTTGATTTATTTGATATGTGGTTGGTTAGTTTCCTAGTCTCCTAGTCTCCTAGTCTCCTAGTCTCCTAGTCTCCTAGTCTCCGGGACATTTCATTGGTCTACATGTTGATTTATTTGATATGTGGTTGGTTAGTTTCCTAGTCTCCTAGTCTCCTAGTCTCCCACTCTCCTAGTCTCCTAGTCTCCTAGTCTCCTAGTCTCCTAGTCTCCTAGTCTCCTAGTCTCCGGGACATTTCATTGGTCTACATGTTGATTTATTTGATATGTGGTTGGTTAGTTTCCTAGTCTCCTAGTCTCCTAGTCTCCTAGTCTCCGAGACATTTCATTGGTCTACATGTTGATTTATTTGATATGTGGTTGGTTAGTTTCCTAGTCTCCTAGTCTCCTAGTCTCCTAGTCTCCTGGTCTCCGGGACATTTCATTGGTCTACGTGTTGATTTATTTGATATGTGGTTGGTTAGTTTCCTAGTCTCCTAGTCTCCTAGTCTCCTAGTTTCCTAGTCTCCTAGTGTCCTAGTCTCCTAGTCTCCTAGTCACCTAGTCTCCTAGTCTCCTAGTCTCCTAGTCTCCTAGTCTCCTAGTCTCCGGGACATTTCATTGGTCTACATGTTGATTTATTTGATATGTGGTTGGTTAGTTTCCTTCCTGCTTGTAGGAAGAGCGTTGAACAAATCCGAAAAGCCACCAGAGGCCAAAAGCAGTTAGACGTTATACCGGAGTCAGATAGAATGAGTCCAAAATGGCACCCTATTCCCTAGATAGTGCACTTCTTTTGACCGGGGCCCATAGTGAATATAGGGTGGCTTTCAGGACGTACACTAACAGTGAGTTAGACTCCACGGTGCGGCGATCAGCAGACTGGAATGTTGCTGTTGATGTCGGAGAGTGTCAAGTCATGTCATTAGAGCTGTCGTTCACGTCTTTTCAGGACGTCTCCTGACGGGAGACACATGCAGAACACATCGCTGATTACCCGGCCGCTCGCAATACAGCTGCGATCTGATTGGCCCGCTGCAGGATGGGAAATGGAGGGGAAAGAACAACAAACACACACACACACACACACACACACACACAGACCAAACTCATGTCTGAAAACTTCCATGTCTGCGTCCCAAATCGCATCTTATTCCCCCGATGTACTGCACTACTATAGACTAGAGCTCTCTGGGGCTCCCCTGTGGGGCTCTGGTCAAAACTAGTGTCCTATAAAGAGTCCCATTTGGTATACAGACACAATAACAATAACACTTGTCCATGCATTGTAGAGGCCCCTTCGCTTGAGGCAAAGGCTTTAAAAATAAATTTTCAAAAAAAAATCCTTCCAGGACCCAAATTGAACATTTACCTGACATGATGGAGGGGAAAAAACAAGTGAGATCAATTTAGTTTCTTGTTGTATTGCCGTCTACTCTGCATCGGTGACAATAACACAGGGACGTTTCCTCTTCTGCGTCCCTGGTTTGTTCCCAGCTCATTTCACAGTAGTGAACTGCGTTTATCAATTATCTGGCACGTTTTTCTACCGACAACAGGGGCCTGCTGGAAAACATCAAGGCGGGCACTCCTGACAGATAATACAAATATATATATATCAATATCTGAATAAAATTGTGTCTTTCTAAACTCACTTTGAGAAGTGCTTTGAATGAAGCTGAGGGGGAAGACTGGGTCTGTGTTCCACATGGGACCCTTATTCCCTATATAGTGCACTACTTTCGACCAGAGCCCAATTGTCTTATAGATATGCACTATAATGAATAGGGGGTAGCATTTGGGACGCCAACCTGGGTCGTATCCCCAGGAGGAGTAAAGGGAGATATCTGTACGCAGCATTTTCATTACAACAGAAAAGCTCCACTGAGTGACATTTGAAGAACACTTCCGAGTGGACCTGATGACGTTCACTTCCCTCAAATAACAAACAGCACCTTGGTATTATTTTCCCTCCTTCTCTGGGAAGAGGAGAGGAGAGGAGAGGAGAGGAGAGGAGAGGAGAGGAGAGGAGAGGAGAGGAGAGGAGAGGAGAGGAGAGGAGAGGAAGATGGCTGAGCAAGGCAAGAAGCAAAATTGTTGATTTCCAAATTGAACAAATGCGTTTCTTTATGCGAGAGGGAAACGTGTGGCCTTCTTGGTAGCAGGCTGTTTGCTATTCTCCTTTTATGTCTGACAGACAAACACAGTGCTGATTAAAAGGAGACTTGTTAGGATTTTAGCCTAAAGACGCCTCGTCCTTAACAAGCGTGTGAAGAATGCATTGTCATTAACGTTCGCAGGTGTGTTGCAGGTGTCACTCAAGATGTGGCGTAGTCTGTTGGAAATAACTTAACTTGAATGCTGTCAGAATGGAGGGACGATGTTGAATGAGAGAGATGGGGGGGGGGGGGGAACGTTGGCTGGGATATCACAGGTTTTAATATGCTTGGATGGTGGATATTGTTTCTATCACACTAGAACAGGGACGCTGTTCAACACTTTGAAAATGTTCTTGTAAAAAAATAAAAAATAAAACGCACACAAAGACCAATGTCACAGCTTCTTCTTCTGAATGATCGTGTTCAATAACAATGCATCATGGTCTGTATGATAGGTGTTGAGTGGAAACAGAAGTGATAGGTGCCGTGGCTATTACGGAGGATTCTCTATCTCTCTCTGTCAAGCACAACGTAGGTGACACTAACAACGTTCAACACAGTCCCACGATTAACACATGCGTTCTATGGATCCCAGGAAAAAGATTTACTGACAGGACTATCCTGGCTAGCTTTACTGAGTGGCCTATCCTGGCTAGCTTTACTGAGTGGCCTATCCTGGCTAGCTTTACTGAGTGGCCTATCCTGGCTAGCTTTACTGAGTGGACTATCCTGGCTAGCTTTACTGAGTGGACTATCCTGGCTAGCTTTACTGAGTGGACTATCCTGGCTAGCTTTACTGAGTGGACTATCCTGGCTAGCTTTACTGAGTGGACTATCCTGGCTAGCTTTACTGAGTGGACTATCCTGGCTAGCTTTACTGAGTGGACTATCCTGGCTAGATTTACTGAGTGGACTATCCTGGCTAGATTTACTGAGTGGACTATCCTGGCTAGCTTTACTGAGTGGACTATCCTGGCTAGCTTTACTGAGTGGACTATCCTGGCTAGCTTTACTGAGTGGAATATCCTGGCTAGCTTTAATGAGTGGACTATCCTGGCTAGCTTTACTGAGTGGACTATCCTGGCTAGCTTTACTGAGTGGACTATCCTGGCTAGCTTTACTGAGTGGACTATCCTGGCTAGCTTTACTGAGTGGACTATCCTGGCTAGCTTTACTGAGTGGACTATCCTGGCTAGATTTACTGAGTGGACTATCCTGGCTAGATTTACTGAGTGGACTCTCCTGTTCCTTTGTAGCTCAGTTGGTAGAGCATCGTGCTTGTAACACCAGGGTAGTGGGTTTGATTCCCTCGAACCACACACACTTAAAATGTATGAATGCATGACTGTAAATTGCTAAACGGCACATACTATAAATAAATCAAATGAATGAGTGACAGGAGCAGATTTGCTACTGGTTGGGATTTCTCTCTCTTCTCTCCACATTAATTTGAGTGAGTCCTCCCTGGCCCTGGCTAAGTCTGGTCTCTTTCTCAACAGGCTGGTCCAGACTGACTGACTGACAGCTCTCTGTCCCCTCTCCTCACACCTCCTGGAGCCCTCCTGCCCCCCTTCCTGCCCTCTGTAGCAGCAGTCAGCTTAACTGGCCCCTGTCAAGGAGCTGGGGCCCTCCCTCTCTTCCCCCTTCCCCCTACCTCTCTTTCCCCCTCCCTCCCTCTAATTCCCCTTCCCCTCCCTCCCTCTATGCCTCTCTTTCCCCCTCCCTCCCTCTAATTCCCCTTCCCTCTCCCTCCCTCCCTCTATGCCTCTCTTTCCCCCTCCCTCCCTCTAATTCCCCTTCCCTCTCCCTCCCTCCCTCCCTCTCTTCCCCCTCCCTCCCTCTAATTCCCCTCCCTCCCTTTCTTTCCCCCTTCCCTCTCCCTCCCTCTCTGCCTCTCTTTCCCCTCCCCTCTTTAGCACCGTGCAGACCGCCACCCTGTGTGATGTGTCTACTAATGATAGATTGCCCTGCCCCCTACTTCACCCCCCCCCCCCCCCAGCAATTCGCTACCTCTCAACCTGGAGAGGGATCACTGGCAGTGGGGGTCGGTGAACCTCCAACCCCTCCTCTTCACCTCCCGTCACCTCAACAATGTCATGTCTTAGCTTCCTCCTCCACTCCTCCACTCCACTCCTCCTCCTACACAAAACAAAACATTCAGTTTGTGGTGTACCCCCCCCTTGTCTCTCCTGTGACAGAGAGAGAGAGAGAGAGTGAGTCAGACGACTGGGGAATCCCTCGTGCTTCGACTCATATAATACTCTATAGATAGATAACACCTTTTCCTACTTTAACACAACAGAAAAATAGAGTTTCCTGCTCAAACAATATACATCACAACAGACAACATTGACTGATTAATTCAATTCACTGTGCACACCAATACACACACACACACACACACCTCCAAAACACACACACACACACACACACACACACACACAAATCTCAAAAACACACACACACACACACACCTCCAAAACACACACATACACACAAACACATACTTTCACACCTCCAAACACACACACACACAGACACACACAAACACACACACACACACACACACACACACACACACACACACACACACACACACACACACACACCTCCAAACACACACACACATACACACACCTCCAACACACACAAACACACACACCTCCAAACAGACAAACACCCCCCTTCCTCTGTCATCCGTGTTCCTTGTGTACATGGCTTAATACTCAACAACGAGGTCTTTCCTTTAATAGAGGCCGGCTAGAGGAATTGGTTTGGTCGGTCTGTGTGTGGCGCTGAGGCGGTGATATCCGGAGCTCTATCAGTGCAGAGTGGATGGAGAGGCTGTGGACCATTCATCCCCCCTCTCTCCTTTTTCAATTTCACTCTGTCCTGGTGAGCCAACAGCGCTCTGATGCGTTTCACTCTTGACTGAATACGGTGAGATTGCTAATCAGGATTACTCGATTCAGTCAACACTGATTTCAATAAAAATAAATAAAAAGACACAAGAAAAATTATCATAAATATAGGGAGGGAGGGAGGGAGGGAGGGAGGGAGGGAGGGATAGGGAGGGAGGGAGGGAGGGAGGGATAGGGAGGGAGGGATAGGGAGGGATAGGGAGGGAGGGATAGGGAGGGATAGGGAGGGAGGGAGGGAGGGAGGGAGGGAGGGAGGGAGGGAGGGAGGGAGGGAGGGAGGGAGGGAGGAGGGAGGGAGGGAGGGAGGGAGGGAGGGATAGGGAGGGAGGGAGGGAGGGAGGGAGGGAGGGAGGGAGGGAGGGAGGGAGGGAGGGAGGGAGGGAGGGAGGGAGGGAGGGAGGGAGGGAGGGAGGGAGGGAGGGAGGGAGGGAGGGAGGGAGCTGGAAGGCTGGCCGGCTGGTGGGGTGGTGTTGGCAGGTGATTAAAATCTTCTACAATGGGAATCTGTCTGATTCACCGTGGTCAGATAGAGGAGCTATCTGAACAACCAATCATTGCGCGGAGAGCCTGACCTCTTCAAAATTAGCATTTGATACAGTCGTCTCACAGGAGCCAAGCAAAGTATGAGGTGGCTAATACTCATTTGCAGTGTGTGTAAAAAAAAATGGCATGGGTCAGGGAGGCGGGGAAAGGTTTCAATGAGGAGATAGCTGCTTAGCCTACTGTGTTATATTGTCCTCTGCGCTAACGTTACATGCTAACACGCTACTGTGTTACCCCTGTCTGCGCTAACGCTAACACGCTAGGCTAACACGCTAGCCGCTAATGGAGTTGACAGATAACCGTGTTGAGATGAAAGAGGTAATCACTTCCCTAGGGAAACAAATTACTAGGGGTTACAACTACACTTTCTATACGTTCAGACGTGAAAACGTGTTTAGTTAGAGAGGCCGGCAGGCTGTTAGCGAGCACTAGGCCAGTTTCCTAGCAGCAATACTTTAGCTGTTTACTTACAGTACTTAGCATACTGCAGCCTACTACAGAAGAGAGCTGATGCAACACGGTGAAATCTCTATCAGAATAAAAACAAGTCCAAGTGAAAAAAGGGATTAATGGTGTGTGTAAAAAAATAAACAGTCCTAAAAGTGTTTATTTAAAGGAACTGTATATATATATATATATATACAGGCTACGGGTACTGGCTGTATGGTTAGGACTAGTGGCCCCGATGCAGACAGCAACACTACCAGGTCTGTTAGTAGGGTAGTAGTAGTAGTAACACTACCAGGTCTGTTAGTAGGGTAGTAGTAGTAGTAGTAGTAGTAGTAACACTACCAGGTCTGTTAGTAGGGTAGTAGTAGTAGCAACACTACCAGGTCTGCTGGTAGGGTAGTAGTAGTAGTAGTAACACTACCAGGTCTGTTAGTAGGGTAGTAGTAGTAGTAACACTACCAGGTCTGTTAGTAGGGTAGTAGTAGTAGTAGTAGCAACACTACCAGGTCTGTTAGTAGGGTAGTAGTAGTAGTAGTAACACTACCAGGTCTGTTAGTAGGGTAGTAGTAGTAGTAGTAGCAACACTACCAGGTCTGTTAGTAGTAGTAGTAGTAGTAGTAGTAATAACACTACCAGGTCTGTTAGTAGTAGTAGTAGTAGTAGTAATAACACTACCAGGTCTGTTAGTAGGGTAGTAGTAGTAGTAGTAACACTACCAGGTCTGTTAGTAGGGTAGTAGTGGTAGTAACACTACCAGGTCTGTTAGTAGGGTAGTAGGGTAGTAGTAGTAGTAACACTACCAGGTCTGTTAGTAGGGTAGTAGTAGCAGTAGTAATAACACTACCAGGTCTGTTAGTAGGGTAGTAGTAGTAGTAGTAACACTACCAGGTCTGTTAGTAGTGTAGTAGTAGTAGTAGTGACACTACCAGGTCTGTTATTAGGGTAGTAGTAGTAGTAACACTACCAGGTCTGTTAGTAGGGTAGTAGTAGTAGTAACACTACCAGGTCTGTTAGTAGGGTAGTAGTAGTAGTAACACTACCAGGTCTGTTAGTAGGGTAGTAGTAGTAGTAGTAGTAGTAGTAGTAGTAGTAACACTACCAGGTCTGTTAGTAGGGTAGTAGTAGTAGTAGTAGTAGTAGTAACAATACCAGGTATGTTAGTAGGGTAGTAGTAGTAGTAATAACACTACCAGGTCTGTTAGTAGGGTAGTAGTAGTAGTAGTGACACTACCAGGTCTGTTAGTAGGGTAGTAGTAGTAGTAGTGACACTACCAGGTCTGTTAGTAGGGTAGTAGTAGTAGTAACACTACCAGGTCTGTTAGTAGGGTAGTAGTAGTAGTAGTGACACTACCAGGTCTGTTAGTAGGGTAGTAGTAGTAGTAACACTACCAGGTCTGTTAGTAGGGTAGTAGTAGTAGTAACACTACCAGGTCTGTTAGTAGGGTAGTAGTAGTAGTAGTAGTAGTAACACTACCAGGTCTGTTAGTAGGGTAGTAGTAGTAGTGACACTACCAGGTCTGTTAGTAGGGTAGTAGTAGTAGTAACACTACCAGGTCTGTTAGTAGGGTAGTAGTGGTAATAACACTACCAGGTCTGTTAGTAGGGTAGTAGTAGTAGTAGTAACACTACCAGGTCTGTTAGTAGGGTAGTAGTGGTAGTAACACTACCAGGTCTGTTAGTAGGGTAGTAGGGTAGTAGTAGTAGTAACACTACCAGGTCTGTTAGTAGGGTAGTAGTAGCAGTAGTAATAACACTACCAGGTCTGTTAGTAGGGTAGTAGTAGTAGTAGTAGTAGTAACACTACCAGGTCTGTTAGTAGGGTAGTAGTAGTAGTAATAACACTACCAGGTCTGTTAGTAGTAGTAGTAGTAGTAGTAATAACACTACCAGGTCTGTTAGTAGGGTAGTAGTAGTAGTAGTAACACTACCAGGTCTGTTAGTAGGGTAGTAGTGGTAGTAACACTACCAGGTCTGTTAGTAGGGTAGTAGGGTAGTAGTAGTAGTAACACTACCAGGTCTGTTAGTAGGGTAGTAGTAGTAGTAGTAACACTACCAGGTCTGTTAGTAGGGTAGTAGTAGTAGTAATAACACTACCAGGTCTGTTAGTAGGGTAGTAGTAGTAGTAGTAACACTACCAGGTCTGTTAGTAGGGTAGTAGTAGTAGTAGTAGCAACACTACCAGGTCTGTTAGTAGTAGTAGTAGTAGTAGTAGTAATAACACTACCAGGTCTGTTAGTAGTAGTAGTAGTAGTAGTAATAACACTACCAGGTCTGTTAGTAGGGTAGTAGTAGTAGTAGTAACACTACCAGGTCTGTTAGTAGGGTAGTAGTGGTAGTAACACTACCAGGTCTGTTAGTAGGGTAGTAGGGTAGTAGTAGTAGTAACACTACCAGGTCTGTTAGTAGGGTAGTAGTAGCAGTAGTAATAACACTTCCAGGTCTGTTAGTAGGGTAGTAGTAGTAGTAGTAACACTACCAGGTCTGTTAGTAGGGTAGTAGTAGTAGTAGTGACACTACCAGGTCTGTTAGTAGAGTAGTAGTAGTAGTAACACTACCAGGTCTGTTAGTAGGGTAGTAGTAGTAGTAGTGACACTACCAGGTCTGTTAGTAGGGTAGTAGTAGTAGTAACACTACCAGGTCTGTTAGTAGGGTAGTAGTAGTAGTAGTGACACTACCAGGTCTGTTAGTAGGGTAGTAGTAGTAGTAACAATACCAGGTCTGTTAGTAGGGTAGTAGTAGTAGTAGTTACACTACCAGGTCTGTTAGTAGGGTAGTAGTAGTAGTAGTAGCAACACTACCAGGTCTGTTAGTAGTAGTAGTAGTAGTAGTAATAACACTACCAGGTCTGTTAGTAGGGTAGTAGTAGTAGTAGTAACACTACCAGGTCTGTTAGTAGGGTAGTAGTGGTAGTAACACTACCAGGTATGTTAGTAGGGTAGTAGGGTAGTAGTAGTAGTAACACTACCAGGTCTGTTAGTAGGGTAGTAGTAGCAGTAGTAATAACACTACCAGGTCTGTTAGTAGGGTAGTAGTAGTAGTAGTGACACTACCAGGTCTGTTAGTAGGGTAGTAGTAGTAGTAACACTACCAGGTCTGTTAGTAGGGTAGTAGTAGTAGTAGTAGTGACACTACCAGGTCTGTTAGTAGGGTAGTAGTAGTAGTAACACTACCAGGTCTGTTAGTAGGGTAGTAGTAGTAGTAGTGACACTACCAGGTCTGTTAGTAGGGTAGTAGTAGTAGTAACACTACCAGGTCTGTTAGTAGGGTAGTAGTAGTAGTAACACTACCAGGTCTGTTAGTAGGGTAGTAGTAGTAGTAGTAGTGACACTACCAGGTCTGTTAGTAGGGTAGTAGTAGTAGTAGTGACACTACCAGGTCTGTTAGTAGGGTAGTAGTAGTAGTAACACTACCAGGTCTGTTAGTAGGGTAGTTGTAGTAGTAGTAGTGACACTACCAGGTCTGTTAGTAGGGTAGTAGTAGTAGTAACACTACCAGGTCTGTTAGTAGGGTAGTAGTAGTAGTAGTAGTGACACTACCAGGTCTGTTAGTAGGGTAGTAGTAGTAGTAGTAGTAACACTACCAGGTCTGTTAGTAGGGTAGTAGTAGTAGTAGTGACACTACCAGGTCTGTTAGTAGGGTAGTAGTAGTAGTAACACTACCAGGTCTGTTAGTAGGGTAGTAGTAGTAGTAGTAGTGACACTACCAGGTCTGTTAGTAGGGTAGTAGTAGTAGTAACACTACCAGGTCTGTTAGTAGGGTAGTAGTAGTAGTAGTGACACTACCAGGTCTGTTAGTAGGGTAGTAGTAGTAGTAACACTACCAGGTCTGTTAGTAGGGTAGTAGTAGTAGTAGTAACACTACCAGGTCTGTTAGTAGGGTAGTAGTAGTAGTAGTAACACTACCAGGTCTGTTAGTAGGGTAGTAGTAGTAGTAATAACACTACCAGGTCTGTTAGTAGGGTAGTAGTAGTAGTAATAACACTACCAGGTCTGTTAGTAGGGTAGTAGTAGTAGTAGTAGTAACACTACCAGGTCTGTTAGTAGGGTAGTAGTAGTAGTAGTAGTAGTAACACTACCAGGTCTGTTAGTAGGGTAGTAGTAGTAGTAATAACACTACCAGGTCTGTTAGTAGGGTAGTAGTAGTAGTAGTAACACTACCAGGTCTGTTAGTAGGGTAGTAGTAGTAGTAGTAGTAACACTACCAGGTCTGTTAGTAGGGTAGTAGTAGTAGTAGTAGTGGTAGTAACACTACCAGGTCTGTTAGTAGGGTAGTAGGGTAGTAGTAGTAGTAACACTACCAGGTCTGTTAGTAGGGTAGTAGTAGTAGTAGTAGTAACACTACCAGGTCTGTTAGTAGGGTAGTAGGGTAGTAGTAGTAGTAACACTACCAGGTCTGTTAGTAGGGTAGTAGTAGTAGTAGTAGTAACACTACCAGGTCTGTTAATAGGGTAGTAGTAGTAGTAGTAACACTACCAGGTCTGTTAGTAGGGTAGTAGTAGTAGTAGTGACACTACCAGGTCTGTTAGTAGAGTAGTAGTAGTAGTAACACTACCAGGTCTGTTAGTAGGGTAGTAGTAGTAGTAGTGACACTACCAGGTCTGTTAGTAGGGTAGTAGTAGTAGTAGTAACACTACCAGGTCTGTTAGCAGGGTAGTAGTAGTAGTAGTAACACTACCAGGTCTGTTAGCAGGGTAGTAGTAGTAATAACACTACCAGGTCTGTTAGTAGGGTAGTAGTAGTAGTAGTAGTAACACTACCAGGTCTGTTAGTAGGGTAGTAGTAGTAGTAGTAGTAACACTACCAGGTCTGTTAGTAGGGTAGTAGTGGTAGTAACACTACCAGGTCTGTTAGTAGGGTAGTAGGGTAGTAGTAGTAGTGACACTACCAGGTCTGTTAGTAGGGTAGTAGTAGTAGTAGTGACACTACCAGGTCTGTTAGTAGGGTAGTAGTAGTAGTAGTAACACTACCAGGTCTGTTAGTAGGGTAGTAGTGGTAGTAACACTACCAGGTCTGTTAGTAGGGTAGTAGTAGTAGTAGTGACACTACCAGGTCTGTTAGTAGGGTAGTAGTAGTAGTAGTGACACTACCAGGTCTGTTAGTAGGGTAGTAGGGTAGTAGTAGTAGTAACACTACCAGGTCTGTTAGTAGGGTAGTAGGGTAGTAGTAGTAGTAACACTACCAGGTCTGTTAGTAGGGTAGTAGTAGTAGTAGTGACACTACCAGGTCTGTTAGTAGGGTAGTAGTAGTAGTAGTGACACTACCAGGTCTGTTAGTAGGGTAGTAGTAGTAGTAGTGACACTACCAGGTCTGTTAGTAGGGTAGTAGTAGTAGTAGTGACACTACCAGGTCTGTTAGTAGGGTAGTAGTAGTAGTAGTGACACTACCAGGTCTGTTAGTAGGGTAGTAGTAGTAGTAGTGACACTACCAGGTCTGTTAGTAGGGTAGTAGTAGTAGTAGTGACACTACCAGGTCTGTTAGTAGGGTAGTGGTAATAACACTACTTAAGCAGAAGTAGCAGCAACATAGTTAAACAGAAATAGGTTAATAGAAGCACTTTAAAACCATGGGGGGGGGGGGGTAACAGTTGACTTAAGCCAACATCATTATCAATCGCTGGAAGGGCCAAACAGTGAGAGGTGTAAAAGTGCAAGTCAACGTGTTCATTGTCTCGTTCAAAATAATGAATAACAGCAGTCATAACTCTGGGAGATCTGGCTTCAACCGCTGAGAACCTGGCTTGTTTTACAACCAATTAAAGACCAATCAATGAGGAAGGAGAAACCAAAACAAGATGTCTGTGTCCCAAACGACACCCTATTCTCTATCAGAGCCCTGGCCAGAAGAAGCGTACTCTATCGGGAATAGTGTGGCCGTGGGTCATACAGCAACCTGTTGAGGGATTGTTGATGGCTGAAGGGGGTTGAGGGGTGATGAGGGGTGTTGAGGGATGGTTGATGGCTGAAGGGGTTTGAGGGGTGATTGAGGGGGAATGGGGAGGTCGGGAAGGAGAGGGGGAACAGGGAGGTTGGGAAGGAGAGGGGGAACAGGGAGGTTGGAAAGGAGAGGGGGAATAGGGAGGTCGGGAAGGAGAGGGGGAATAGGGAGGTCGGGAAGGAGAGGGGGAACAGGGAGGTTGGGAAGGAGAGGGGGAACAGGGAGGTCGGGAAGGAAAGGGGGAATAGGGAGGTGGGGAAGGAGAGGGGGAATAGGGAGGTAGGGAAGGAGAGGGGGAATAGGGAGGTCGGAAAGGAGAGGGGGAATAGGGATGTGGAGAAGGAGAGGGGGAATAGGGAGGTAGGGAAGGAGAGGGGGAATAGGGAGGTAGGAAAGGAGAGGGGGAATAGGGAGGTCGGGAAGGAGAGGGGGAATGGGGAGGTGGGGAAGGAGAGGGGGAATAGGGAGGTAGGGAAGGAGAGGGGGAACATGGAGGTCGGGAAGGAGAGGGGGAATAGGGAGGTGGGGAAGGAGAGGGGGAATAGGGAGGTAGGGAAGGAGAGGGGGAATAGGGAGGTCGGGAAGGAGAGGGGGAATAGGGAGGTCGGGAAGGAGAGGGGGAATAGGGATGTGGGGAAGGAGAGGGGGAATAGGGATGTGGGGAAGGAGAGGGGGAATAGGGAGGTGGGGAAGGAGAAGGGGAATGGGGAGGTCGGGAAGGAGAGGGGAATGGGGAGGTCGGGAAGGAGAGGGGGAATGGGGAGGTGGGGAAGGAGAGGGGGAATGGGGAGGTCGGGAAGGAGAGGGGGAATGGGGAGGTCGGGAAGGAGAGGAGGAATAGGGAGGTGGGGAAGGAGAGGGGGAATGGGGAGGTCGGGAAGGAGAGGGGGAATAGGGAGGTGGGGAAGGAGAGGGGGAATAGGGTGGTCGGGAAGGAGAGGGGGAATAGGGAGGTCGGAAAGGAGAGGGGGAATGGGGAGGTCGGGAAGGAGAGGGGGAATAGGGAGGTAGGAAAGGAGAGGGGGAATAGGGAGGTAGGGAAGGAGAGGGGGAATGGGGAGGTCGGGAAGGAGAGGGGGAATAGGGAGGTCGGGAAGGAGAGGGGGAATAGGGAGGTGGGGAAGGAGAAGGGGAATGGGGAGGTCGGGAAGGAGAGGGGAATGGGGAGGTCGGGAAGGAGAGGGGGAATGGGGAGGTGGGGAAGGAGAGGGGGAATGGGGAGGTCGGGAAGGAGAGGGGGAATGGGGAGGTCGGGAAGGAGAGGGGGAATAGGGAGGTCGGGAAGGAGAGGGGGAATGGGGAGGTCGGGAAGGAGAGGGGGAATAGGGAGGTAGGAAAGGAGAGGGGGAATAGGGAGGTCAGGAAGGAGAGGGGGAATAGGAAGGTCGGGAAGGAGAGGGGGAATAGGGAGAAATGGGGGGGGGGGGGCGAGGGGGGGGGAATGGGGAGGTCGGGAAGGAGAGGAGGAATAGGGAGAAATGGGGGGGGGGGGGGGCGGGGAAGGAGAGGAAGTGACCCAAGAGGCCTAACACCAAGAAGAAGGTTCCTAGCCAGGTTCCTAGCCAGGTTCCTAGCCAGATTCCTAGCCAGGTTCCTAGCCAGGTTCCTAGCCAGGTTCCTAGCCAGGTTCCTACCCAGGTTCCTACCCAGGTTCCTACCCAGGTTCCTAGCCATTGCTGCGCTGTCGTTGCAACTCAACAATCTTAAATGATTCCACGGCCCATCTAAACATCCCTTTATAGATGTTGCAACACGTTTGTAAAGAGTTAGGACAGAACAGAACCATGATAACAGAGAAAGGATGTTAAGAAGGAAGAGGTAGCTAAGTGTGATTGGTCCTGATTAGTGGTTTTGTCCTCCAGCTCTGGTGTCACCCAAGGAGAGGTCTGGTGATTAGGTGGGAAGCTTCACACTAGAAAAACAAACCAAGGCCATAATCCAAACATGGAGTTTGAGGCTGGAGGGGAGAGTGGCTGTGATAAGCTTGTCTCTTCATTATTTGACTCTAAGAGGGGATAATCAACAAACACTTGAGGGGACAACCGCTCCCTCCCTCTCTCTCTCTCTCTCTCTCTCTCTCTCTCTCTCTCTCTCTCTCTCTCTCTCTCTCTCTCTCCCTCTCTCTCTCTCTCTCTTTTTCTCTCTCTCTCTCGCGCTCTCTCTCTCTCTTTCTCTCTCGCTCTCTCTATCTCTCTCTCTCTCTCTCTCTCTCGCTTTCTCTCTCTTTCTCGCTGTCTCTCTCTCGCTGTCTCTCTCTCGCGCTCTCTATCTCGCTCTCTCGCTCTCTATCTCACTCTCTCGCTCTCTCTCACTCTCTCTCTCCTCTCTCTCTCACTCTCTCTCTCTCTCTCTTGCTAGTGCAGTATTCTACAGTTAAGAAATCAGATTTAATTTGCCCCAACACTGAACAAATTGTCTCCAGATTGCATCGTGTGTGTGTGTGTGTGTGTGTGTGTGTGTGTGTGTGTGTGTGTGTGTGTGTGTGTGTGTGTCTGTGTGTGTGTGTGTGTGTGTGTGTGTGTGTGTGTGTGTGTGTGTGTGTGTGTTTGTAAACTGTAAACTTCTGGATGTTAAACATGAGATAATATCTTTCAGGTGCTAGGAGACCAACACTGGGCTAAGTGTTAAGAGCAGAGTACATAAGAAAGTGTAGGAGAGGAGGGCTGGATACATTGTTACTCAGACAGGACTGTTTTCTCCTCTCCAGAGTGGAGGACTGGATACATTGTTACTAAGACAGGGCTGGATACATTGTTACTAAGACAAGACTGGATACATTGTTACTAAGACAGGGCTGGATACATTGTTACTAAGACAGGACTGTTTTCTCCTCCCCAGAGTGGAGGACTGGATACATTGTTACTAATACAGGACTGGATACATTGTTACTAAGACAGGGCTGGATACATTGTTACTAAGACAAGACTGGATACATTGTTACTAAGACAGGGCTGGATACATTGTTACTAAGACAGGACTGTTTTCTCCTCCCCAGAGTGGAGGACTGGATACATTGTTACTAAGACAGGGCTGGATACATTGTTACTAAGACAAGACTGGATACATTGTTACTAAGACAGGGCTGGATACATTGTTACTAAGACAGGACTGTTTTCTCCTCCCCAGAGTGGAGGACTGGATACATTGTTACTAATACAGGACTGGATACATTGTTACTAAGACAGGGCTGGATACATTGTTACTAAGACAAGACTGGATACATTGTTACTAAGACAGGACTGGATACATTGTTACTAAGACAGGGCTGGATACATTGTTACTAAGACAGGACTGTTTTCTCCTCCCCAGAGTGGAGGACTGGATACATTGTTACTAAGACAGGGCTGGATACATTGTTACTAAGACAAGACTGGATACATTGTTACTAAGACAGGGCTGGATACATTGTTACTAAGACAGGACTGTTTTCTCCTCCCCAGAGTGGAGGACTGGATACATTGTTACTAAGACAAGACTGGATACATTGTTACTAAGACAGGGCTGGATACATTGTTACTAAGACAAGACTGGATACATTGTTGCTAAGACAAGACTGGATACATTGTTACTAAGACAAGACTGGATACATTGTTACTAAGACAAGACTGGATACATTGTTACTAAGACAGGGCTGGATACATTGTTGCTAAGACAGGGCTGGATACATTGTTACTAAGACAGGACTGTTTTCTCCTCTCCAGAGAGGAGGGCTGGATACATTGTTACTAAGACAGGACTGGATACATTGTTACTAAGACAGGACTGTTTTCTCCTCTCCAGAGAGGAGGGCTGGATACATTGTTACTAAGACAGGACTGGATACATTGTTACTAAGACAGGACTGGATACATTGTTACTAAGACAGGACTGGATACATTGTTACTAAGACAGGACTGGATACATTGTTACTAAGACAGGACTGTTTTCTCCTCTCCAGAGAGGAGGGCTGGATACATTGTTACTAAGACAGGACTGGATACATTGTTACTAAGACAGGACTGTTTTCTCCTCTCCAGAGTGGAGGGCTGGATACATTGTTAGTAAGACAGGACTGGATACATTGTTACTAAGACAGGACTGGATACATTGTTACTAAGACAGGACTGGATACATTGTTACTAAGACAGGACTGTTTTCTCCTCCCCAGAGTGGAGGACTGGATACATTGTTACTAATACAGGACTGGATACATTGTTACTAAGACAAGACTGGATACATTGTTACTGAGACAAGACTGGATACATTGTTACTAAGACAGGGCTGGATACATTGTTACTAAGACAAGACTGGATACATTGTTACTAAGACAGGGCTGGATACATTGTTACTAAGACAGGACTGTTTTCTCCTCTCCAGAGTGGAGGGCTGGATACATTGTTACTAAGACAGGACTGGATACATTGTTACTAAGACAGGACTGTTTTCTCCTCTCCAGAGTGGAGGGCTGGATACATTGTTACTAAGACAGGACTGGATACATTGTTACTAAGACAGGGCTGGATACATTTGTTACTAAGACAGGACTGTTTTCTCCTCTCCAGAGAGGAGGGCTGGATACATTGTTACTAAGACAGGACTGGATACATTGTTACTAAGACAAGACTGGATACATTGTTACTAAGACAGGACTGTTTTCTCCTCCCCAGAGTGGAGGGCTGGATACATTGTTACTAATACAGGACTGGATACATTGTTACTAAGACAAGACTGGATACATTGTTACTAAGACAGGGCTGGATACATTGTTACTAAGACAGGACTGTTTTCTCCTCCCCAGAGTGGAGGACTGGATACATTGTTACTAAGACAGGGCTGGATACATTGTTACTAAGACAGGACTGTTTTCTCCTCCCCAGAGTGGAGGACTGGATACATTGTTACTAATACAGGACTGGATACATTGTTACTAAGACAGGGCTGGATACATTGTTACTAAGACAAGACTGGATACATTGTTACTAAGACAGGACTGGATACATTGTTACTAAGACAGGGCTGGATACATTGTTACTAAGACAGGACTGTTTTCTCCTCCCCAGAGTGGAGGACTGGA
>NC_143044.1:58160000-58170000 GCF_057628025.1 Oncorhynchus mykiss | reverse complement strand
ATAATTAGTGAGAGCAACTCTGACATCACAAACAACCATGCACGAGTCTCAAATAACACCCTATAAATAGCACCCTATTTTGATATGCATATAAATGGGCCCTGGTCAAAAAAAAGTAGTGCACTATGTACAGACTAGGGAGCCATTTGGGATGCAGTTTTCGTTTTGATGCATTCAGGCACTAAGAAACAACGATATTTGATAAGAGGCTGTTATGTCTTTCTTAGCTGTGTGAATGATGCTTTTTTTTTGGGGGGGGGGGGGGTGAGATCGACAACATAATTTCTAATTTACTGGGATTGTTACATCCGTTGTTGGAATGAGACCAAGGTGCAGCGTGGGTAAGCGTACACCTTTGTTTATTTTTGAAGAACATTTTTTAAAAAAAATGTAAAAAGATCAATTGAACGTAAAGTTCAGCAGGGCTCGACAGCAACTAACAAAAAACAAGATCCCACAACTGAAGGTGGGGAAAAAGGGCTGCCTAAGTATGATCCCCAATCAGAGACAACGATAGACAGCTGCCTCTGATTGGGAAGCATACCCGGCCAACAAAGAAATAGAAACATAGATTTGCACACCCAAGTCACACCCTGACCTAAACAAATAGAGAATAAAAAAGGCTCTCTAAGGTCAGGGAGTGACAGGGATATAGTACTGTAATGTTATAATTCACTGGGATATAGTACTGTAATGTAATTTACTGGGATATAGTACTGTAATGTAATATACTGGGATATAGTACTGTAATGTAATATACTGGGATATAGTACTGTAATGTAATTTACTGGGATATAGTACTGTAATGTAATTTACTGGGATATAGTACTGTAATGTAATATACTGGGATATAGTGCTGTAATGTAATTTACTGGGATATAGTACTGTAATGTAATATACTGGGATATAGTACTGTAATGTAATTTACTGGGACATAGTACTGTAATGTAATTTACTGGGATATAGTACTGTAATGTAATATACTGGGATATAGTACTGTAATGTTATAATTTACTGGGATAGAGTACTGTAATGTTGTAATTTACTGGGACATAGTACTGTAATGTAATTTACTGGGATATAGTACTGTAATGTAATATACTGGGATATAGTACTGTAATGGAATTTACTGGGATATAGTACTGTAATGTTATAATTTACTGGGATATAGTACTGTAATGTTGTCATTTACTGGGATATAGTACTGTAATGTTGTAATTTACTAGGATATAGGACTGTAATGTTGTAATTTACTGGGATATAGTACTGTAATGTAATTTACTGGGATATGGTACTGTAATGTTATAATTTACTGGGATATAGTACTGTAATGTTGTAATTTACTGGGATATAGTACTGTAATGTAATTTACTTGGATATATTACTGTAATGTAATATACTGGGACATAGTACTGTAATGTTATAATTTACTGGGATATAGTACTGTAATGTAATTTACTGGGATATAGTACTGTAATGTAATATACTGGGATATAGTGCTGTAATGTAATTTACTGGGATATAGTACTGTAATGTAATATACTGGGATATAGTACTGTAATGTAATATACTGGGATATAGTGCTGTAATGTAATTTACTGGGATATAGTACTGTACTGTAATGTAATTTACTGGGATATAGTACTGTAATGTAATTTACTGGGATATAGTGCTGTAATGTAATTTACTGGGATATAGTACTGTAATGTAATATACTGGGATATAGTGCTGTAATGTAATTTACTGGGATATAGTACTGTAATGTAATTTACTGGGATATAGTACTGTACTGTAATGTAATTTACTGGGATATAGTACTGTAATGTAATTTACTGAGATATAGTACTGTAATGTAATTTACTGGGATATAGTACTGTAATGTAATTTACTGAGATATAGTACTGTAATGTAATATACAGGGATATAGTACTGTAATGTAATTTACTGGGATATAGTACTGTAATGTAATATACAGGGATATAGTACTGTAATGTAATATACTGGGATATAGTACTGTAATGTAATTTACTGGGATATAGTACTGTAATGTAATATACTGGGATATAGTGCTGTAATGTAATTTACTGGGATATAGTACTGTAATGTAATATACTGGGTTATAGTACTGTAATGTTGTCTCCTTTTACAAAGCTCTCTCTGCATCTCACAGTTCAAAGTATACAAACCTTTGTAAGTAATTTCACCTCTAAATCTGTCTCTAACACAGGTACTAAAATGCAATCATTCTTTTTTGTGGTAATATTTATATATATATTTATTTATTTCTTTTAAATGAACAACACAAATCATTTCAATACATTTAATTATTTACCTTGGATTTGTTTTGTACCTGCGTGTAATTATGCGTTAAGATGACAACGTGTTTAGAGAATTAACTGAGAGACATATTTCCAGTATCTAATGAAGCCTTATCAACTTTCCCTGACCTGCAAAACGTCCACGACATCAACCTCACAAGCCATAGTTAAAACAATGGCGATGAGGAAGGGCTTCAAGCCTAATAAATAGTAACTAGTGTGTGTTGGATTGGACTGGAAGGGAAAGGAGTGGGGTTCTGGACTTAATAATGGCTGGGAAATAACGATAATGAGGTCTTGGGAAACATGAGCACTGGTTCACTTATAATGACAAATAGCCCTGAGCTGGAGAGAGAGAGTGGATTTCAGTCTGTGGCTTGGCTGAACCCACTATTGCACCACTTGCTATTGAGCTTTTCTTCATGTGAAGTGAAATTCATATATTTCTCTCTCTCTCTCTCTCTCTCTCTCTCTCTCTCTCTCTCTCTCTCTCTCTCTCTCTCTCTCTCTCTCTCTCTATCTCTCTCTCTCTCTATCTCTCTCTCTCTCTCTCTCTCTCCCTTTCTTCCTCTCTCTCTCTCTCTCTCTCTCTCTCTCTCTCTCTCTCTCTCTCTCTCTCTCTCTCTCTCCTCTCCCTCTCGCTCTCTCTCCCTCTCTCCTTCTCTCTGTCGCTCTCTCTCCTTCTCTCTCTCTCTCTCTCCCTCTCTCTCTCTCCCTCTCTCCTTCTCTCTCTCTCTCTCTCTCCCTCTCTCTCTCTCCTTCTCTCTCTCTCCAATGTTATGTCAGTCTTGGTTTTACTTAAGGGTTATTAATCATTGCATCATTGGTCACTCCAGGACAATCCTACCAAATAGCAAAGCAGTCCTGTTTTTTAACACTTGAGAACTGTTATTTATTATACCCACAGAGTTTCTACGGCGTCTTTCTCAACAAAGGAGAACGGGGATCCACCAAATGTCTGAAGTTCTTTTGATCCAAAGACACAAAACACACGATGGAGAAGAACATAGGGAGAGGAGCACCTAATGATGATCCTCTGAACAGAGGCTACGTCCCAAACAGCACCCTGTTCCCTATATAGGGCACTACATTGAACCAGGGGCCCATAAGGAAGCAGACCAGGCTATATTTAGAGATAAGGTGTCAGCTTTAATAAATTAGACTTATTTGCTGGTGTTTCTGAAGGTTTTCGCTGTGGATCCACCCTCTCTCTCCCTGTCCTCCGCTGCCTCCCAGGGGCCCTGTGGCCAAGGACCACTGCCTCTCCTCTCCTCTCTTCCTGAGGCTGTGTCCCAAATGGCTCCGTATTCCCTATAGAGTGCACTTATTTTGATCAAAAGAGCCAGAGAACCATTTGGGCCCCTGGTTAAAAGTAGTGCACTATATAGGGAATAGGGTGCTGTTTGGAACCGAGCCACCCTGAGGTAACTGATGTCTGCTTGCTGCCCAATGTCCAGATCGCTGTCCTGTGACCTCAAATTGGCGGGACCAGCACCATATCCAATCCAATCCACACACTGTTTCCTAACCTAATCTCTCCTGTGTCACACAACAAATTGCCACATTCAGACAATGGGAATGGATGGAGATGTATGGGGGGGTGGGGGGGGGGGGGGGAGACAGGGGAGAGAGGAGAGACAGGGGGAGAGGGGAGACAGGGAGAGAGGGGGGAGGAGGGGTGGAGGCGGAGAGGGGGAGAGAAGGGAGACAGGGGGAGAGAGGAGAGACAGGGGGAGAGGGGGAGAAGGGAGACAGGGGAGAGGGGGAGAGGGGGGAGACAGGGGGAGAGGGGGAGAAGGGAGAGGGGGGAGAAGGGAGACGAAGAGAGGGGGGTGAGGAGGACAGGGGAGAGAAGGGAGAAGGGAGAAGGGAGAGAAGGGAGACGGGAGAAAGGGGGAGAAGAGGAGGAGGAGGACAGGGAGAGAGAAGGGAGACGGGGGAGTAAGGGTGGAGGGGGAGAAGGGTGACGGGGGAGGGGAGAGAAGGGAGACAGGGGGATAGAGCTCCAACGAGCAGAAAAAGGGTCCAGGAGTGACAGGAGGGGTACCTCAGTAACCAGAGAAACCCTAAGCAGCACATTGATTTGAGTTACAAACCTTCTCTAATGGGAAACAAATGCTGTGGCTGTGAATGTGCACTTCACCGTAAGAAAACCACAACCTCCCATTGGCCTGACTGGAATACCACCAACACAGGCTGAATGCATCCCAAATGGAATACCACAGCCTTGTATACTGTATAGACCCCAGGGCCCAAAAGTAGTGCACTATGTAGGGAATAGGGTGGTATTAAGGATGCAGAAAAACACAGCCCCCGAAGCAGGAAGTGGAGAGCTGTCTAACAGGCTCGCTAGCACGGCGTCGTGGTTAAAACCCCACGACAAAATGTTTTCTTTCTTCATTACAGGATTGATGAAGCACCCAAACGGAGGAGAATTTGGGGGGGGGGGAAACGGTTTAGAGGACATAAACCCCGTTAAAAAAAAAACAGATCCTTCCTTAAAAATAAGAACAAAAGCAGGAATCAACGATAAAACCACATGACCAATTATTCCTTTTTCTACCAAAGTAAAACATAGACTTGGCCTCAACGGATCTGATAGGACATGAAGGACTGGTAACGATTTTTGGGACCTATCCAGCTGGAATCCAAACATCTGACTCAAGGTCTGACTCAAAATCTGTACGAAAAAAAATCTGAAGTGATTTGATTTGCCTGGTTGTTATTCACAAAGACATGTCCAGCGCCTATTGTGTTACAGCCCTCTCTACCGCCAACTGTCTGTGTCTGTTTTAAAGAAGCGTGCGTGTGTGTGTGTGTGTGTGTGTGTGTGTGTGTGTGTGTGTGTGTGTGTGTGTGTGTGTGTGCGTGTGTGTGCGTACATGCAGGTGTGTGTGTGTGTGTGTGTGCGTACATGCGGGTGTGTGTGTGTGTGTGTGTGTGCGTACATGCGGGTGTGTCTGGGTCCTAACCACCGTCTGTACGGTCGTGGTTCCAACACGGTGTTGACAGTAAGCACACAGAGCTCCAGCAGGGCTTTTCACACTGCTCAACAAAAGGGGAGTGTCCCTCTTTGTGCATCACAATCAAATAGAGGCCCTTTTAGAACACATATGTCCCACTCTGAACAGCCTGGTCTGATGCTAACTAGCTGGAGCTGAACAGCCTGGTCTGATGCTAACTAGCTGGAGCTGAACAGCCTGGTCTGATGCTAACTAGCTGGAGCTGAACAGCCTGGTATGATGCTAACTAGCTGGAGCTGAACAGCCTGGTCTGATGCTAACTAGCTGGAGCTGAACAGACTGGTCTGATGCTAACTAGCTGGAGCTGAACAGCCTGGTCTGATGCTAACTAGCTGGAGCTGAACAGACTGGTCTGATGCTAACTAGCTGGAGCTGAACAGCCTGGTCTGATGCTAACTAGCTGGAGCTGAACAGACTGGTCTGATGCTAACTAGCTGGAGCTGAACAGACTGGTCTGATGCTAACTAGCTGGAGCTGAACAGCCTGGTCTGATGCTAACTATCTGGAGCTGAACAGCCTGGTCTGATGCTAACTAGCTGGAGCTGAACAGACTGGTCTGATGCTAACTAGCTGGAGCTGAACAGACTGGTCTGATGCTAACTAGCTGGAGATGAACAGCCTGGTATGATGCTAACTAGCTGGAGCTGAACAGACTGGTCTGATGCTAACTAGCTGGAGCTGAACAGAATGGTATGATGCTAACTAGCTGGAGCTGAACAGCCTGGTCTAATGCTAACTAGCTGGAGCTGAACAGAATGGTCTGATGCTAACTAGCTGGAGCTGAACAGCCTGGTCTGATGCTAACTAGCTGGAGCTGAACAGAATGGTCTGATGCTAACTAGCTGGAGCTGAACAGCCTGGTCTAATGCTAACTAGCTGGAGCTGAACAGACTGGTCTGATGCTAACTAGCTGGAGCTGAACAGCCTGGTATGATGCTAACTAGCTGGAGCTGAACAGCCTGGTATGATGCTAACTAGCTGGAGCTGAACAGCCTGGTATGATGCTAACTAGCTGGAGCTGAACAGACTGGTCTGATGCTAACTAGCTGGAGCTGAACAGCCTGGTATGATGCTAACTAGCTGGAGCTGAACAGCCTGGTATGATGCTAACTAGCTGGAGCTGAACAGACTGGTCTGATGCTAACTAGCTGGAGCTGAACAGCCTGGTATGATGCTAACTAGCTGGAGCTGAACAGACTGGTCTGATGCTAACTAGCTGGAGCTGAACAGACTGGTCTGATGCTAACTAGCTGGAGCTGAACAGACTGGTCTGATGCTAACTAGCTGGAGCTGAACAGACTGGTCTGATGCTAACTAGCTGGAGCTGAACAGCCTGGTCTGATGCTAACTAGCTGGAGCTGAACAGACTGGTCTGATGCTAACTAGCTGGAGCTGAACAGCCTGGTATGATGCTAACTAGCTGGAGCTGAACAGCCTGGTATGATGCCAACTTGTATCCTGTCTCTATAGTCCTTAACTCTGTCAGTCCCATGTATCCTGTCTCTATAGTCCTTAACTCTGTCAGACCCATGTATCCTGTCTCTATAGTCCTTAACTCTGGCAGTCCCATGTATCCTGTCTCTATAGTCCTTCTTTAAAGCTGTAATAAAATTGGTTGTTTTCTTCATACTAAGAAGACTAAGTATTGGGTGCTTGGATGTAGAAGTAGAAGGGGCTTGATGTAGAAGTAGAAGGGGCTTGATGTAGAAGTAGAAGGGGCTTGACTGTAGAAGTAGAAGGGGCTTGATGTAGATGTAGAAGGGGCTTGATGTAGAAGTAGAAGGGGCTTGATGTAGAAGTAGAAGGGGCTTGATGTAGAAGTAGAAGGGGCTTGATGTAGAAGTAGAAGGGGCTTGATGTAACAAATCCATATTTCTGTTTACAGTTTACTGTAAAATATTTCCATCAGATTGTTGTTGTTTTTATAAACACCCAATGGTTTCCTGTCCCAGTCCATATTATTTCTCTGTTTGTAATGCAATGTACTGACATGCAGGGCCAAGGAACTCAGCAATTCAGCTCCATCCTTGTTTGTTTCTGTCAGCTTCATCGTTAGCAAGACACACACACACGCGAGAAGGTCTTTTTGCAAACTCAAGACGTGTGAGTGTATTTCGTCTTTCAGTCAGGAGCGACTGGCTGGAGCCGGCCTCTTCCGCAGGCCGCGTGTGTGTGTGTGTGTGTGTGTGTGTGTGTGTGTGTGTGTGTGTGTGTGTGTGTGTGTGTGTGTGCGTGCGTGCGTGCGTGTGTGTGTGTGCGTGCGTGCATCTCTTCCTCTCGACACATGTTAAACTCATTTCCGCAAGCAACCACACCATCCTATATTCAGCCTGATGTTTACTGACGTCACACTGGAACCCAACCACTGGTTAGGAAATAGTTTAATTACTTTTCTAATACGTTTCTTAGTAATTATCTACTAAGAGTAAAGAAATCTGTAATTTTACCACAACTAACTCCAACTTTGTAGGAGATATTGAGTCCATGTGAGTGTTAGAATAATGTTAGTCAGAGGAAAGCAACCTGTCCAGGAGGCTGGGAGTCAGGGGCAGGCAGAAAGAGAAAGATATATATATATATAGAAAGAGAGAGAGAGAGGGAGAGAGAGAGAGAAAGAGAGGGAGGGAGAGAGAGAGAGAACGACAGAGAGAGAGAGAGAGAGGGAGAGAGAGAGAGAGGGGGGGGGGGTTGAGAACAAAATAAAGAATGTGACAGAGAGTGGTTTTCATTTTCTCAGAGAGAGTGTGAGAGTTAGACTAGCCTGCCAAGTTACAGGTTCAACTCTGTAGCTCCTCAGGCCTGAAGCTCAGCCAAGTTACAGGTTCAACTCTGTAGCTCCTCAGGCCTGAAGCTCAGCCAGTCCATCAGCCAAGTTACAGGTTCAACTCTGTGGCTCCTCAAGCCTGAAGCTCAGCCAGTCCATCAGCCAAGTTACAGGTTCAACTCTGTGGCTCCTCAGGCCTGAAGCTCAGCCAAGTTACAGGTTCAACTCTGTAGCTCCTCAGGCCTGAAGCTCAGCCAGTCCATCAGCCAAGTTACAGGTTCAACTCTGTGGCTCCTCAAGCCTGAAGCTCAGCCAGTCCATCAGGCAAGTTACAGGTTCAACTCTGTGGCTCCTCAGGCCTGAAGCTCAGCCAAGTTACAGGTTCAACTCTGTAGCTCCTCAGGCCTGAAGCTCAGCCAGTCCATCAGCCAAGTTACAGGTTCAACTCTGTGGCTCCTCAAGCCTGAAGCTCAGCCAGTCCATCAGCCAAGTTACAGGTTCAACTCTGTGGCTCCTCAGGCCTGAAGCTCAGCCAAGTTACAGGTTCAACACTGTGGCTCCTGAAGCCTGAAGCTCAGCCAGTCCATCAGGTTCAACACTGTGGCTCCTCAGGCCTGAAGCTCAGCCAAGTTACAGGTTCAACACTGTGGCTCCTGAAGCCTGAAGCTCAGCCAAGTTACAGGTTCAACACTGTGGCTCCTCAGGCCTGAAGCTCAGCCAAGTTACAGGTTCAACACTGTGGCTCCTGAAGCCTGAATCTCAGCCAGTCCATCAGGTTCAACACTGTGGCTCCTCAGGCCTGAAGCTCAGCCAAGTTACAGGTTCAACACTGTGGCTCCTCAGCCTGAAGCTCAGCCAAGTTACAGGTTCAACACTGTGGCTCCTCAGGCCTGAAGCTCAGCCAAGTTACAGGTTCAACACTGTGGCTCCTCAGGCCTGAAGCTCAGCCAAGTTACAGGTTCAACTCTGTGGCTCCTCAGGCCTGAAGCTCAGCCAGTCCATCAGCCAAGTTACAGGTTCAACTCTGTGGCTCCTCAGGCCTGAAGCTCAGCCAAGTTACAGGTTCAACTCTGTAGCTCCTCAGGCCTGAAGCTCAGCCAGTCCATCAGCCAAGTTACAGTTCAACTCTGTGGCTCCTCAAGCCTGAAGCTCAGCCAGTCCATCAGGCAAGTTACAGGTTCAACTCTGTGGCTCCTCAGGCCTGAAGCTCAGCCAAGTTACAGGTTCAACTCTGTAGCTCCTCAGGCCTGAAGCTCAGCCAGTCCATCAGCCAAGTTACAGGTTCAACTCTGTGGCTCCTCAAGCCTGAAGCTCAGCCAGTCATCAGCCAAGTTACAGGTTCAACTCTGTGGCTCCTCAGGCCTGAAGCTCAGCCAAGTTACAGGTTCAACTCTGTGGCTCCTCAGGCCTGAAGCTCAGCCAGTCCATCAGGTTCAACACTGTGGCTCCTCAGGCCTGAAGCTCAGCCAAGTTACAGGTTCAACTCTGTGGCTCCTCAGGCCTGAAGCTCAGCCCAAGTTACAGGTTCAACTCTGTGGCTCCTCAAGCTGAAGCTCAGCCAGTCCATCAGGCAAGTTACAGGTTCAACTCTGTGGCTCCTCAGGCCTGAAGCTCAGCCAAGTTACAGGTTCAACACTGTGGCTCCTGAAGCCTGAAGCTCAGCCAAGTTACAGGTTCAACACTGTGGCTCCTCAGGCCCTGAAGCTCAGCCAAGTTACAGGTTCAACTCTGTGGCTCCTCAGGCCTGAAGCTCAGCCAAGTTACAGGTTCAACACTGTGGCTCCTGAAGCCTGAAGCTCAGCCAAGTTACAGGTTCCAACTCTGTGGCTCCTCAGGCCTGAAGCTCAGCCAAGTTACAGGTTCAACACTGTGGCTCCTGAAGCCTGAAGCTCAGC